>NC_056744.1:1179976252-1180101252 GCF_019279795.1 Protopterus annectens | reverse complement strand
CACTGGGATGTACTGACAGTAGATCCCGATATTAAAGAAGTAATAGGAGATGTTCCGCAGTTTGTGTACAAGAAAAAACCTGATTTAAAGAAGTTACTGTGTCATCCTAGGCACAGGAAAGGGAATATGACAAGTCAGGGACTCTCCCCTGTAATCAATGTAATTTCTGTAGATATATTGACTCTACCTCCACCGTTACACATCCTACTAGTGGCATTAGGTATGAATTCAAGGTCTCTGCCCATTGTATATCAGAACATGTAGTCTATCTTGCATCCTGTCTTGGATGCAGGGCATTCTACATTGGCAAAATGGACAGAAAGCTCAGGGATAGAATAAGGGAACATCTCTCTCAGATCAGGATTGGATCCATGGTCAATGCCCTGTCCAAACATGTCCATTGCACTGATGATACACATGGGTTCAGTTTTAGGGGTATTGAAGTAGTATCCACCAATTCTAGAGGTGGGGATATAAGGAATTGGACTGAGACACAAGAAGCAAAGTGGATTATTTGGCTGAGGGCAGATGCCCCCCCCCCCCCAGGTTTGAATGACAAGACACCACTGAAGCCCTTTCTCAAGTCTAGAGGGCTCAGATAGCAGTCTTGTAGATTATTCTTATACATCTATAATAGTACGCTTGGGTCCTGTGGACTATTTTGTGGGTTAGATGTAGATATTACTTTTCAGCACATGCCTTTCATAGATATGTCTTAGTACCTCTCTCCATTGTTATACATATAAAGTCATGTTCGCATATATTTGTTATGAGACTATATTTATATGTACAATATGTTACCATGATTTCATAGGTATAGATAATATTTTTAAGTAATACATATATTTCTATACATTTCTGTGTATTAATATTTTTATATTTATGCATTTGCGTTTTATACTTTGTTTTTAAGGGTAGCTGTTACTTTAATAGTTAGAATGTATTATTTGATTCTGCTTTGGTGCTTTTTTTCTTTTATAATGATGAACAGCTGTGTGTATTTGTATATGGTCTGAGGAAGCCCTATCTGTGTGAAAGCGCTTACCACTGTTCTTGCTTTTGAATAAACCTATTTGCTGTGGATGATATCATTTTGATTCAGTATTGGATGTCCTCACAGATTTGCAGCCTCTGTTGGCTCCAGCACCTTATCATTTTTATTATACTATTTATTGGATTGTGCGTGGTCCACGGGGCGTTTACTCCCTGGGTGACAACGTTTTTTGTATTAATATTTATATAGATAGATAGATAGCTGTGGAGATTGGATAAATGATGCATGAAATATATTAGAAGCTAATAAAATGAGTTTTCTGATGAGCGGAGACACCATCAGTTGTAAATGAAGAGCCATAGTCCTACAGTTCAAGATATTTCATGTAATACACAAATAAGTCATTCACCTATTCAATTTATTCCTTTTCTTGTGTGATTTTATGTTAGAGAACTGTTTCCTATTTATTTCAATGGGTTATGTTGATCGCCTAAGTTTCTGCTAAATAGTACTTCACATGGATTGTATAGGTATTTATAAATAAAACATTAGTGGGTGGCCTTGTATTCTAGCTTTGAGGTAAATGATTGCTTTTTTGTATTGACATTATTTAGTGAAGGTCATGTTAAGATTTGTTAGCTTTTAGTTTATTCAAACTTTTTGGCATTTTATTTTTATTTTTAGGTAATTACATCAGGTCTATTTTGCCAGAAATGCAGTTTTTCAATTGGCCAGCTGTGATCTGTTTTTATTAGTTTTCCTCTAACTTGTTTTTGTGGTAATAGCAATAAATTTAATTTCTAGGGGATTGATTCTGGGGAGTGTCATTTTTGTTTTTTGGTGGGAGATGTGTATGTGGGAATTTTGTGAGTGTAGTGTGCAGAAGTATTTTTAAAGTAGGCCATCAGCATTATCTTATGCTTTTTATTTTAATTTGGGTTGGAGTATCACATCAACTGCCGCCATCTTTCACTTCAGTAACACTTTCTTACCTTCTTCAATAGTCATAGGTAACTATCATCAGTTATCTCTCACACAATCCATCTACTGCATCTCTTAGGTGAATTTCCAAATCTCTTCTTAATTTTTTCCTGTCTGCCCAACACCTGCTGTTCCAGATCATCTTCACATTTCTTGCACGTGTGAATGACCACCTGTAATCTAGTTCCCTTGACTTTCTCGGAATTTAAAGCTACTTTGAGGTCAGCTCTGATGCTTTTACATTAAAATGAAAGGGAAATGCCATCAGTGTTTGCCTTTATTTATTTATTCATTTATCTGTTTGTCTTTTTGACTTCATTATTAAAGTTGTTGAAGGCTTGGGTTTAGAGGTTATTGTAAATGGACATGTGTGGTTGGGGGTACATGTGCTTGTGTTTTCTGTGTGCAGTATGAAAAATGTTACTGTAGTTTTAGGTGAGTAGCATAAATGTGACAGAGTTTGTGGAATGTTTGTAACTTTTAGATATACAAAGGATGAAGATAAACTATTGATTATGCTGCAAATGTGTAGATAAAAATAACTACACAATGTTTTATGAGCGAAGCCAATAGAACAAATTGCAGCTGCAAATTTTCTGCAATGTCTGCAATTTACATCTTGCTCTTCACACAAAATCAGTCATTTTTAAATAATTTATTTCATTATATTTCTTTCAAAAATGGATAGCAGTAGTTTAACAAAACATTATAGTATATGGGAAGATAAAGCCAAAATATTATAGTATATAGTAAGATAAAGCCAATTAAGTAATTTTTATAGCGATTTATTCTTTGCCTGAATTTCATCATTCAGGCTATGTGTTAAGAGACTGATCACAGAAACTCTCAATTAAAACAGGCAGTCAGAAAACATACGCAGTAATCAGAAAAAAATAATAATGCCACCTTTCAACTCTAAATAGTGGAATGAAATTATTGTGAAGTGGCCCGATGCACATCAGACATGAATAAGCATCAGCACATAATGAGGTCATGCCAGTAGCAGGGATGCATAATGAAGCTTCACAGCAATGATAACTGCAGTAATCATACTGCTGGAATGGACATACTATGAGCAGTCATGTGTTCCTGGGAAAAGCATCAGGTAGGTGGCATGCACAATGCTATATGCATTCACGCATGCACAGAAGCACCTCATAAGTGCAACATGGACATTGTAGCAGCCAATACAAGGGTACCAAGACAAAGTGTCAAGTCATTTTAGCAAATAAATGAGATGGAAATAGGGAGATGGTATAGGCAAAAATGAAAAATAACAATTAGAGGAAGACATAGAAGGACAACAAAAGGGAACATAGGTGTGGAGGAAAAAAGGGTATACTATTTTTCTGAGTACAGGTGCCCATTTTTTTTAGGAATATGGGTAGGGGTATAGGTAGTAAGGGGAAAGTGTGAATAGAATGGAAGGTATGCAGAAGGTGGCAGGGGCAGACAGAAATACAAACATATAACATAGAACAAAGACAGGCAGATGGGGTGGTGACATAGAGACTGGTCCACCTCTGTCCTCTCTAGTCAAAGCACTTCCCCTAGAGGGCTTCTCTACAACACTTGTCACCCCCCACTGCTGAGAAGTGGCCATGAAGGCCACCAGTGAGCCTTCCAATTCACTTTGCATATGTGACATTCATCACCCTGCAGAGATGTAGACCTGGGAACAGCCAGGGACCAAGATGTAGGCAGGGTGGTTGGTACAGAACATGGTTGCTTCTGCCTTAGTACTACATGCATCACTGACGATCCTATATAAAAAGATAATTAATGGAGAGAAACACAACAACAAAGGCAAGAAAGACTGAAAAAAGCTAAACAAATGTAGCAGATTGATAATGTCTGGACACTTTATTAAAACAGTACAGTACCACCAGTGATACTCTACACTTACCCTGCCCCCTGGATAGTCTGCATCACCACTACTGACAAGCTATCCAGTTTGCCTGTATCTTCTAGGCGACTACAAAACATAAAACAAATAGTAATCATTACAGCTTACCCATGACAACAGAAGACACGTACAGGTTCTGGGCCTAATGTACAGTGTAACACCAGAAACAGAATGCTTGTAGTAATAATGTGGCTTCTCTCCCCAACTTCTTCTCAGTGGTGGAGAAGATCTGGGTGGCATCTCTACAGGTCACAACACTGATAACAAGAGGAAATCACTCAATACCCTGGCAAGCTGGTGCCAGGCACCAGTTTTGTAGAGGGAGCCCTTATTCTCCCACAACAGATGCTCCATATGAGATCTGTGCAGCAGGTGATAGATGATCTCCCTGCTTCACCATGCAGGAACTCTACCAAACTTACTGCCTGTAGAGGCCATGTCCAATCTCTAGATTTAAATCAGAAGAAAAACGGTATCCTGGTACATATGGCGACATATCCACTGGACACCATGGCAATGGGCAAATTATTATCCCACGGATAAAAACTCAAAGAGGGATATTCCATGGTGATTGTTTGTCACCACTGCTGTTTTGTCTTGCCCTTAACCCATAAAGCTGTTTACTTAACAGATTAGGCCATGGCTACAATTTGGCTTCCAGAAACCAACCTTGCTTTAAGACTTCACATCTACTTTTTGTGGATGACTTAAACCTGTATAGTTTATCAGATGAGGAGTTGAAAGTACAACTACAAATAGTTAAAACTTTCTCATATGATATAACAATGACATTTGGTCTTGATAAATGTGCAAAAGCAAGATTTAAAACAGGAAAGTTTCAGTACCAATAAAATATCTATCTGGGACAGGAATTTGATAGAAAGAAACTTGAGTAGAAGGCACCATGAAAATATCTCGGAATAAATGGTGGATTGCCAATAAAGGATAAACAAATGCAATTGAAGACTGCCTCGACCTTTATTCAAAATGATGTGTAATAACAATACTAACTAATTATGCAATTATATATATTTTTATAGATTGTTTTTAGGGTTCTTATACACAGACCTGAAGAAGTCTAAAAGGACGAAAGCGATCTTAGTTAACAATAGGTTATGAAAATAGAAATTGATTTTTACATGCAAAATGTATATGTATATATTTATATATATTTTTTGATTGCCAAATGAACTAAGGTTGATATATTTCCAGCCATGTAGTATATTGTCTTGGATACAATCACAGACTTAACACTCTACTTAATAGTCTGGTTAAATAAGAGGTACCACATCATTATAAATTTTAAAGTACATAAGGGTTATATTATTATGGCAGCTACTACGTAGGGCAGGACCAGCTCAAATGTCACACTGATAACAAGATGAAAACTGACAGTAGTACTACCAGACTTTGCTTTGGCAATGCATATGCTTGTACCATACATGATCTCTCAACCCATGAATAGGCAGACATGCTCAATGTGGCACTGACAATGGCTGATAATGCATTGTGTTATAGCCATAATTCAGAGACAATTGTATTAAATCAGTTCATTAGCATAAATACTGAGCTATGAGGCCTCTATTGACATGCTGCAAACTACACTCACCATAGTTTGAGAGACTGTATCATTAGAAGCAATGGGGAGAATAAGAATACAGAGGTTATCAGAATGTACTGCCATATAGGCAATGTGACAGCAAACAGGACTACTGGTAATGAATCTCAAGAGTGCAGTGAGCAGACCACACAAGGGTGCATGGAAGCAGCAGGCAGCACAGTAACAGAGAAGAGGAATATGCCGGGCAACCTGACAGGGCAGGGGGATAGAACAAAACAGGCTGTAGTTCTGCTGGGGACTCAACCTGACTGGGTGCAGGGGACAAGGTAGGACAGGTTGTAGTCCTGCTGAGGAGGCTGAACCTCACAAGGCATGGGGAACATGGTCAGGTTAGCTCACTGAGATGCTGTGTAGTTTTCACAGCAATGTTCCCTATACATAAGAACTGCATAACATACTACAGGGTCATGAACCCTCAGGTACATCTGGCAAAGACTGTGCCATCAGCACATGTGTGATGGGCAGTGAGCACGGCTAATCTACCCACTGCTGCCCCACTATGGCACATTCAGAATGGTTACACTTTAATAGCAGACAGGGCTGTGGTCAGAGAATGGGGGATGGAAGTCAGCTTTTGCCTGGTAATGACAGTACTGCAGACACAGAGTGAGCCATATGTGTAACCCACAGATGTATACATCTTGCCATAGGGCTGAAGGAATGACTATGGCTGGAAAAGTTCCCTGCACAGGAGTTAGAGGAACTGCTATAGGTTTTATGCACACTTGGCATACATATCCTTTAGAATAATGAAGCAAGCAAGGCCTTCCATGAATAGGTATGGCAGGAACTGGTGGAGGGTATAAATGCAGTGGTCAGCCATAATAGGAAAATAATTTGGATGCAGCATAGGATCACTGATATTTTACTGCATGCAAAGACCAAGGCCCAGGAAATTGTCAGAAACAGGTTGACCAATAGGATTGGACCACCAATACAGGGAAATCTCACAGAGATGGAGACATTTTTGGTATCCCACACTGGGGAAAGTGAGAGAAACCTTGCACACGTGGTTGCTTAGATTTGAGAGATGGCCTGGTGATGACTGCCCAGGTGTCTGTACAGGATGCACTATATTAGCACATGCCATTCCTGTAGGACAGTAACTTGCAAATGTGACTGGTTTACTCAGGCAAACAAAACTACATGCCTATTATCCATGAATATCAAAATTGCATCAGTGGCATTCTGCACCCCAAGTTATGTATGTGCTCATATGCTAAGTATACAATTGGTATGAAGCAGTTGGTATGCTGGATGTTGGAGGGTGTCACAGATATGATACAGCATTGCTACATGTGTTATCTGTATGTGTTCACAAGTTCCACTTGGAGGAAATCCAGCACAACAGGAAGAATCATGTCAGCATATCACTACAGGCTGGTGATGATAGTACCTTGTGCACGGCACAGTCCAATAACACAGTGGCCCTGTCAGTAATATTAACAGTGGATAGCATACTTACACACCCACTACATAGGTGGCAGTAGAGGGATAAGATGAACTTCTGGCATCCCTGCGTTTATCACTGGACATCACATCCATGCCAGTCCCACCTGAACTACTTAGGATTCACCACTCCAGACAGCATCTGAGAGGGGTACTGCCTATGAAGTGCATGCATTCAATATATGGAGAGGAGTGTATGTGGTCATAATTTCCATGACTCCAAGACATTCCTGGACCTGGGCTCCATCTTTGGCATCAACCAACAGATGTGCAGGTCACAAATCCAGGCAGAGACAGGAACTACTGTCACTTTGTTTGAGATATTAAGTGTGCTACATGGTCTTTGTGAGGACTTCCAACCATTTCAAGAACTGTGGAATATTCTGCAATGCATTCAGAGTGACATAGAAGACAGAGACCTACAGCAGACATCCCTGTTGAAGGCAGAGGTGGCCCACTTAGAAGCCACTCATTGTTGCACTTACTATGGCTGGCAAAATGTTGTGCTATAGCCACAATACAGAGAAAATTGTACTAAATCACTTCACTAGTATAAATACTGAGCTCAAGTTATCCACAAGGATAATGGCATATACTAACCATGGCCATGCTAGGGAATAATATGTGAGGTACATGGTCATGCATCAGGCTGATGCAGATGGTACATGCTGTTCTATGGACATACTGACTGCCCCATTGTCTGTGTTTGCTTCTGATTCCAGGTGTGGACAGAGTTGTGGTCATAGAAAGCAGTCTTCTGATTTCACTGTGGTCACACCTCATCAGGCAAGCCAATCAGTCCCACATTTCTCTATAGCCATACCACAGCAAACACCTACCTGTGGCCATTGATAGAGTCATATATACCAATATTGTGCTAGAACACCACACTGGGGGGCACAGAAGGGTTCCAGTACATGCTCCTGACTTGGTATGTTATCCCTTGAATTGGGGTCTCCAGTCCTGACACTGTGGCCCCCATGGCACACACAGCCAGTGTTCTACCCATGGAAGCTCAATCCTATCATTAGTAGAAGTGATTGTTGACTCCCCCCAACTTCCCGGCCATGTGCATGGCTTCTGCAGCCACCACCTGTAATCCTTCCACCTATGCAAGCATTACTGTCATGTGTCATAATGCCACACCTCTGTGCAATGGATGATGATGACTGTGGCCTGCCCACCCATCTGGCCTATGTAGGTATGGAAATGTCTGATGCACAGTGTGGTCAGAATATGCACTGTAATCCACAGCCTGGGTATGTTATTGTACTCATCAGCTTTATTCTTTGTCTTATTACAGCCCATAATTATGGATCAAACATCACCTACCTTTTTTACCACTACAACCACAGATTGCATGCCCTCCATGCCTTGCCACTGCTACTTCCGCATATGCCTTCTTATCCAGCTCCTCCTCCTCCTCCACTACTGCCACAGGTATGTCAAACTGTGCTAACTAAGGTGTCTCCATGCTGTAACTGCTTCCAAACCACCATATTACATAACATGGTGCAGACCACCAATATCTTAATATAGGTCTGATCATAATGCAGTGTGCTACTGGAAGTATACAAGCAGAAGTGGGTCTTCAGGAGTCTGAGCACAGGTTCAAAGATGTTACTTCACTGTGCAGTATGGTATTATGGGAGCTGCAGATGGGGTAATAAGCCCTGAATTCAACTTGTATCCAGCATCACCTGCAATGCACAACACTGGGCACTATTATGAGTAGCCTGCTACCTGTGTTCATGGTACCAAACTATTGGGGATTCTGTAGATGGCAATATGTGAACCTACTAACTAGATGACACTGTGGAAAGTCACCCTGCTCAAAACTCTGGCAAATGTTGCACATGTGACAGATATGGGAAACATAGGGACGGCCTCAATGGAAGCCCCTCCAGTTGATACACCAGATGCCATGTAGAGCAGGTGGCTGCTTAATAGTAATGTGGTTGTAGTGAATGACAGGAGCATAGCTGCCTCAACCAGCGCCATGTGCCTGTATCACAAATCAGCACCCCCACTTACCAGGTCTTCAAGTGAAGAGCAAAAAAAAAAATTACTATAATAGACTGATGGCTTCATTGCAGTAATCTGCATATTACAGTTAATCCATGCCTCCCAAGATCTTCCACTGAGGAGTAAAAAAATGCCATTCCTTCTACTGGCACCCCCCCCAACCTTCTTTTCACATTTTTTATGAAAAAAATATTTCTTTTAATCTGTAGCAAACTACAAATGTTGCAAACAGTTGCTACAGTTTATACTCTGACTGCACAGAGTGCTACAGTGCTCAGGTTTAGTTAAAAAAATACTTTTACTTTTAAATGTAGCAAACTGTTTAGATCATTCACAGAGTACTACAGTGCTCAGGTTTGACTTTAAAAGACAGAATTGCATTAGAGATCAGGACTGGCTAACTGTGCCCCCCCCCCCCAACAATTTGAAGTCAGTGCATTTGCCCCTCTCACCCTGTCCTAGCTATGCTACTGACCAATGAACCCTAGAACTTCAGAGAGATGTGCTAGTCATAAAGTGCCCACACAGTGATGGTTTTCTGTTCTGCTGTCCATGAAAACTACATCTGTCTCTTCACTTGCTGTAGTATAATGTCAAAGAACTGCCATAGGATTCACAAGGCAGATGCAAAACCCTAATGTGGTACATCTCACATGCTAAAAGTTCACTATAAAATGGATGATTAATGTTACATAAACCTTTATGTCCATGAGGAACAGGCAAGTGATGTTAAACACCACACACTTCCTATAGTAGATGGATTTTATTTACCAATGCCAGCTGCAGGGTACAATAGACCTGGGTTTTACCAAACAACTTCTTCATTGTTGTAACTCATTAATCAGTTAAATTAATTGTTGTAACTAATTAATGCCTTCATGTCAGTAATAATGAATAAAATCACTGAATAATAATAACAGCAATAATAATAATAATATAAAAAATCAGCCTTATATATTAGCTTCATAAACTCTAACTTAATACATTTAAATAGAGGACATCATCATCACCATCATCATCATCATCAACCTCCTTCTTCCTATTTTTGCATGTGGTTGGGCTGTCACATCAACATTAGTCAAGCTGACCAAATAAAATGGGAGAAAATAAAAAAATATTTTAGATTACATCCTCACCATCTAGTGGATAAATTCATTATTGCCACTAGGCAGGAAACCTCATGATTTAATTTCAAAAAGTCAAACATATCAATTTATTTACCATGGGTTTCACCATGTCCTAGAAAGTTTTATTCACAACTGGAGAAAATATTGCATCTCAGCTGATCACCCATAATTTCTCTTTATTATTTATTAAAGTGTGTTTCTGTGTAAAGGCAAAGAACCATTTATTCTGCCTATACAAGAGAAATTAGCAGTAGTAAATACACTCCTGATACTATAGGATGTTTGAGGTGCTGGACTTCTTTTTTTAGTCTAATGTATTTTTATTCTGTCCATTGTTTCATAGATTAATACTAGGTTAACTGCCCTAGTGGGCCATTTTAATTACTTTAATTACTCCATGTGAGACTCAACCCCTGAACCTTCTGTCTGAAAGGGAAACACCTTAACCATTATGCTAACCTCCCATTGTACTAATATCCGATTTGGTTGAAGGAGAAAACTGTAGTGTGATTTGTAAGAATGGGTGGTTGATCAACAAAGGTAAGTGGCTTTTTGGCAGGGCTGGGAGTTTATGGCTTGAATGTGTCTGCGCTAGAGTAGGGGTTCGGTAAGGGGATACATTTAGTGTATATGCAAGTGTATGTAGGTTATGGTTAGAGTAAGGGTCAGGTAAGTTGATTGATTTAGTGTGTGTGTGTGTGTGTGTGTGTGTGTGTGTGTGTGTGTGTGTGTGTGTGTGTGTGTTTTGTAATTGTCCAAGCTGACTGGAGCAAGATGGTAATATGGAAACCCTGGACCAGTCTGAGAAAATATGTATGTGGGTATGTGTGTGTGTGTGTGTGTGTGTGTGTGTGTGTGTGTGTGTGTGTGTGTGTGTGTGTGTGTGTGTGTGTGTGTGTGTGTGTGTGTGTGTGTGTGTGTGTGTGTAGATAGGTATAGGGGTAGATACATTCTTATAGTGGTGCAGAGTGTAATACAAAAATCTTGGACCAGTCTGGGTATGTATGTATGTATGTATGTATGTGTGGACCTTTGTGTGTGTGTGTGTGTGTGTGTGTGTGTGTGTGTGTGTGTGTGTGTGTGTGTGTGTGTGTGTGTGTGTTGTCATTATGGAAACCTTGAGTCAGTTTGAGTATATATGTGCATTGGTAAAGGATGCCTCAGGGATGACATACTGTGTTTCCATAAAAGCACAGCAAACTATTTTCTGCCAGTGCACTGAAGTTGTAATACAATACAGTTTCTGTCAAAAGTCCTGGTGCAAAATATGGCTATTTCTGAACTGTGTTAGCCCTGTTGCTAGTACTATAAAGCTCATTTACATATGCACTGATCACCAGCTGCCTACCTGCTGTGCAGTAACATACAGCTACTGGAGTCCTATTGCAGAGCTGTTTCTGAATCAGGAGCTGGATATAGCTCTGCATTTCTTTGAGCAATGTCCTTATACATCATTGAGCATTTCTCCGAATTTCACTTATAGTGTTGCACCTATGACAGCTTCCATTCTATTAATACCATCAGAGTCACATAAGATTGTATTAAGTACCATGTGGACATATGCAGCAGAATGTTTAATACCTGCTATAGAAATTTCAGGAAGTAGGAATTAATCCTCTTTTGATGTGCAAATTGCTTTTGAAATATCCCAGAGTATAGCCACTGCTTCTTCCTGTTAATAGGAGATAATTGTGGTAGTTTGGGCACCTTGGAAGGGTACCCCTTGTGTATTTCTTATGGGAAGTGTCCCAAACATGGCTTCCTGGAGGAAGACCTGGGGCAGACCCAGGGCATAATGGAATTTATATTACTCATCTTGCCTGGGAATACTTGGAGATCCAGTCAGATAAACTGGAGACTGTTACTGGGGACAAGAACATCTAGCCTGGGGTGATCAGATTTCTACAGCTATGACCCTCAACAGGGCAAACATTTAGAAAATGGGTGACTGGATAAATGCATGATACAGGGACGGATGATGTGAATGATGGATGGATGGATGGATGGATGGATGGATGGATGGATGGATAGATGGATAGATGGATGGATGGATGGATGGATGGACTGACAAACTGATGGGTAATGCAGAATAACCTATGACTGCTTTTACATGCACTGCCATTTATTTTTTCACTACATGCTAAACATACTATTATCCTAACTCTTTGAATTAAGCTATCCTTTGCAGAGAGTTATATGGTTCTCAGAAAAAGGCCATAAACTCCTTCCAAAACAGTATTCTATCAACTCTTTTTTTTTTTTTTGCTCTGCATTATTGGCATGCACCACTTTCTCTTTCTTTCTCTCTCTCAGTTTTGTGTTGCTGCAGTATAACCATAAAAAATGACTGCTGCTGAGAGGTGCCTCAAGATAGCAAAACTGATTCCTTTAAGTACTATGGAGATTTGCGCCAGTCACTTCACTTCCACTATTGTACGTGTTTATCTAGCTTTTTGAAGACCTATATCTTGTAAGCCTAACATCTAAACCTCTGAACATGTCTTATACACCTACATCACATCTCCTCTCCCCAGAGACACACAAAGAGTTCTTGATGAGACCATGCAAACGGAAGACACGATGAGCCTAAGTTTTAATTATTACAGTCAAGAGGATTCTTCCTTGTCTGATCCTATATGTATGGATGACCATAGGATATGGTGACCTTAGATCATGCCAGCACAATCTATTACGTTCCTGTTCTTTTTCATTATTGTTGCAGTTGAGCAAATGGATTCGGTCTATTCTTTTGCTGGTAATGAGTCCTAAAGTGTAAAGAAGGCATATCATCACCATTATACTCAATACAAGGAATCTGCATAAACATTTCAAAGTTTCAAGGCAACAGTTAATGGCTTAATATTTGTTCTAAGCAGACCACTAAGCTATGTTGTTCTAAAGTTTGCATTATACTGGAATGTTCCATCTGATTCCATGAATGACAGCCACAAAATACAAATAACTGGTGGTAATTTCCATTTTTGGGAAGTAAATAATGAAACAGTACTCTGGTTAATTGGGATTTGTAATTAACAGCAGTAATAAGCAAATGCAAAAGTCAGTGAGTAGGACTTGATCCATGGTTATTCACTGGTAAGATCCATTGCAAAAAAAGTAGCAGATCCAAATCATAGGGAGGGAAATAACAAGCAAGCAATAAATGTCCAACATGGTGTGTGTTATTGTGGACATAACGCCTGCCCAGGGGTGTTCTGAGGCCCAATGCCGCAGGTGGAGGGCCTCTAAACTGCTGGAAGGGTATTATTTCCACAATGACACACATCCTGGAGGGCATTATTGTGCTTAGAGAATGGGCTGTCTGTAAAATTGTTCTGTTTTACTTTTTTTTTTTTTTTTTTAATTATTATATTATTTTTTATATTTTTTTGATGTGAAATAGTTCTTCTGCCTAATGTTTCAAACTTGCTGTAGTATATGGAAATGGTGCTGGAAGAAGCATTTTACATCCAAAATATAACATTTTTTTTTTAAATATCCAGTTATTTGCTTTATTTTTTTGGTTCCCTACTCCTAAAATCTTTGGTTTGTTGCCAGACATTGCGGATTAAAATCACTGAATAATGATGTGCATATGAGTTTCAGACTTTATTTCCTTCAGAAAATGCATGCCAATACAAATCATATCATTTAAGCAACTTTGTAATTTTATAATAGCAATAATTAAAATCTGTTCCTATTTTAAGCCTTTGTTCCCCCTTTATTTTAGGTTGTATCCAGATTTCTTCAGCTAAGAGGTCAAGAGGTATGCAAATTTCTTTACTGCTGCTGCCAGTGATCTCTCTCACTCACTCACTCACTCACTCACTCACTCACTCACTCACTCACTCACACTTGTGCTTCAGAAAATGCATGCTAACACAAATCCTAGTATTCAACCAACTTTGTGATTTTACAACAGCACTATTTAAAACCTGTTCCTATTTTAAGCCTTTGTTCACCCTTTATTTTAGGCTTTATCCAGGTGTCATGAACTAAGAGGTCAAGAAGTATGCAAAGCTGATGCTGTTGCCACAGCTTGATCACATTCACTCTTTAGACTCCCTGTCTTTCTCTCTGTCTGTCTCTCTGTCACACACACACACACACACACACACACTCTTCCACTTTCAGACAGAAACATTAAACACACACACACTTTTTTTCTGTTTCATTTATTTTTTACACTTACTAAACAGAAAAAGCACTGCTTAGCAAGTATAAAATAATAGCTCAATCAATCTCTCTCTCTCACTCTCATACACTCATACACTCTCACACAGACATAACACACACACTTTTTTATTTTAAATTTCCTTTCTTTTTTCTTTTTATTTTACACTTGCTAAACAGCAAAAGCACTGTTTAGCAAGCATAAAACAATGACAGCCTTTAGGTAACCTTCAGTCTGTGCTCCATGTCAACTTGATATGCTGCTGTAAAGCTGTGCACTCATTTTTCAGCAGGTGTTATCTGTAGATTAACATCCTGCTGGAGAACATTCATTCTCCAATCAGCATGTGATCTACAGGTTGCCTATCCTCTAAAGGATATTTATTATACAATGGTAACTCTTTAGTATGCAAAAACATGCATGCTGATTGGTCAACCTAACCAGCTTGCCCGTTGTAAAATCGACCATATGCCAATAGAAAATGTCCAGCCACTGAAGTCCAACCAGACTTTCTCCTATTAATATATGCTAAGGTTTTGCTGTTTTCTTGAGCTGAGAGGTCAAGAGGTATGTACAGAGGTCAGAGTAAATACAAGGAAAATCAGGTAAGTTATGCAAAACTAAAGAAACATACCTGATTTTCCTTGTATTTTTACCCTGTCTCTCTTGTACCTCTAAACTGTTTGCATTTCACAGTTTGTTTAAAAAAAAAAAACAAACAAAAAAAAAACAAAGAAGCAATGAAGGTCCTCCTTTCCCCCAGTCCTTGCTTTCCAAAGCACTGATGTACTGTGTAAGCGTGGGAACGTAAGTCCCATAAACATGTGCAGTACATCATCAAAGAGGCAGAATGCAGAAACAATGCAGAAGACCACCACGGCACCATTATGCAAAGACATTATTTAAGAAAAGTAAGTAATTTTGATCTTAAATAATGCCATTGTATAACAACACTCACTGACTCATGGGTGTGGATATATTGAAGGTTTACCCACTGTTGCCTTTGTTTAATCACTGGGGCTTTATTTTCATGATTAAAACTCACCAACCATGAGTAAATTTTCATTATACAACGACCCCCCCCCCCATTAATATTCAAAAACGTGCACGCTGATTGGTCAGCAGATATAGTAATGGAAAAAGGTCCAGTCGCCCGGACTTTCTCCATTACTATAACTTTACAGCAACGGAGATTACTGTCTCGCTATGTTAAAGGAGTTTAACATAGCGACAGCTTTAAAAAGCAACAGAGATTCTCCGTTGTTTTTTGTTAAACCCATTTAACATAGCAAAACAGTTTGTAAAAAGCAACGAAGATTTTGCTTTCTCCATTGCTTTTGCCCACAGCTCTGATGTACTGTGTAGGCATACGCATGCGCAGTACATCAGAAATGCCACAGAATACCAGACAGCTGCGGAAGGCCAGCAAGGAGGCATTATACAATGCCATTATTTAAGAAAAGTAATTATTTTTTTCCTTAAATAATGTCATCGTATAATAGCAATAACCCACATCTGGGTGTGGGTAATGCTGGATTTACCCACGGTTGGCTTTGTTTGGCCACTCGGGCTTCGCCCTCTTGACCAAACCACACCAACCGTGGGTAAATCCAGCATTAGCCACACCCAGACGTGGGTTATTGCTATAGTATACCATACCCACTCTTCAGTTATTGCTAAATTACAAAGCTCTGTCTGCCAGACTCCTGTCCTGGTGTAGAGGCTTAGGTCATTAATCTAGTTTTTGAATATCTTAAGAAAATATTTATTAATTTGTGTAATGGAAAAAGTGAGAGCATTTCATTTATTTTTAGTTACAATACTGATCTCCATGCTATGAATATCCTTGTCTGCATTTATATTCTTACAGTTCAGATTGGTGCATAGCTTTCATTTCAGCACATAACAAGCATGATGTAGTTTCTCCATTTGTTATGGAGACATATTAAAAGAACAGCTGGAAAGCGGAACATTAAAGATCTCTTCACCTGCCACAAAGCAAGGCAGTGTTTTATCGTAACTAAGAGTGGTGTGTGCTTTAGCTGTATAACTAATAACAGCCCCTTAGTATTTTGTGTGTGAGCTATTAAGCTCTTTCTAGCTGGACAATTAATAAGAAAGCTAAACACCACGGAAAATAAATCTAAATGCAAATAAATGTGTTTATTTTTAATTTATCTCTGTTAATCGGGTAACATGACAAAGTTGGAGTCATATTCTATTCATATTTTAAAATGCAAACATATTACTGAACACTATTTGCAATGTACAATTTACTGTGAAGATTACAGACTTATTACTCTAAAGGTAACATAACATAGCTTTCAAGGAAATAACAGTTCCACTTCCTACATGAAATTTTTAGAAAGCTGTCAATCTTGCTTTATTCATAGTCTGTATCAAGACATGTGGACACTGCACAGAGAGAGAGAGAGAAATGTGTGCCAACCAAATCTAGACACTTTTCTCTCAAGTGTGACAACACATTACCTAATATCTACCTTTGCACTGAAGTTACAGACACGCCTGCTGCAAATGATTACAGTTATAAGCTGATAATGAATTTTATCCTGTAATTGTTCTGGGGCCGCTTGTGACAATAGACACTTGTGCCTAGCAGATAAACTTTTGTTTATGTTTGCACAACCCCTTGGTTTGTTGTATTTCAAAATGTTATTAAATAGTTATTTAACTGCATTTGTGCTTGCATATGTGTGTTTGTACAGACTGGCTGTTACAGAACATTCAAGTACGTGTCCTCTGACTACCAGGCTGGAGAATGGGAATGGATTTACATCTTCCCAGGATGGCACTGAATACTCCAGAACACTGTTCAGCTGAAGTAGTGGTCTTCCCATTTGAGCATTTAGCATCTCTCCCATCTAGTGACAAACTGAAATAAATGCATCCATTTGCATCTATTCTGTAAACTTGTTACTTTTTTATTATACATTTACTACTGAAACCCTTCTCTTTCCACTCTGCTTTACACTGTGATTTGCTAAATTTTATTCTTATATAATGTTGCATTTATTTTTAACAAGAAAATGGTATTAGGTTTAGTAAATGTCAAGTGGTCCTTAGTTCGGAGATGCCATAAGGATGGATGGTTATCCTAAGAAACATTAAAGCACATTTGGGATGACTTAATCAACAACTTGTCAGGTTTCTGTCATCCTGACACATAGAACCTGCAAGACTAGTCGCCAGAGTCAGAACCCACATTTCTTTTGCATGAATCATTCCATTATTTGAACAGTTTATTCTCCATGTGCTATTTTCATTGCTATTTCTGCTACTTCTCATTGGGGTGATTGCATGCAATATGTGTGAATAGACTGCTAGAGGCAAAGAATCTTAACTGCAAATCTGCTATAATTCAGGTAGATTAACCTAGTGGCTCATGCAAACATGGAATTAGAAGACAGTTATGCTTACAGAGTCATGGGGACACTGACTAAGCTGCAGAGAGACATCAGCAGTGGTTCTTTTCTTTACATGGGTAAAAATGCTGCAAAATAATGCAAACAGTCTGGTTACTCTGATTAAAGTTAATGGAAATCAAGTAAACTTTAAGTCAGTAACATAAGAAAGTCTGAAGAAGACTTAAGAGTTAAGGGCTTACATAAAGGAAATGTGATACGGCTGAACAGAGTATGGGTTGCCAGATATAGGAGCACATTAACAAGCTGATAGTAGGAGATGAATGGTTCTTGAGTTTGCCAAGGTGTTGCAATTAGACAGATGCTTTGACCTTTCCTCTCCATTTTAAAGCTCCCAAGAAACAAATTATGTGCTCTTCATTACTTTGTTTCTGGCAGGTAATTTCATGGTGCCATTATCCCTCACTGTGAAATGCTTTTTTAAATCAGACTTGGCTTTAAGCATTTAACTTCCACCTATGTTCTCCCTTCCCCCTGTGTCTTTATATCCTGTTTGCACTCCTCCATGTGACCCCCTGACAATCTGATGGCCAGGAGTTCACAGTGCATTCTGTTGCTCCATTCCTTTGTTCTAACTGAACATAAGTTATATTGTAATTTTTCCTTATTCTTCATTCCTTTTACCATTTTAGAGGTCTTCTGCTGCAGACTCTGTCAAATTGATATCTTTACATCTGCGACACCTCGAAGCCTGTAAGCAGTATTCTACATATTGCCTTACCAACACTTTGTAACAAGGAAGAATGGCGTATGTTTCACTATAGGGGAGTTAAAATCGATACAGTCACCTATGCTGATAATACCAGCATACTGACACTTGCTAGACCTACATAGAAAATACAGTACATGCAATCTTAACCAGAAAATTAAAAAATGGGCAATACCAGGGTGAGGATCTATAACTTGCATCGTGGTACAAGAATGATCTCAGAGTTAGCATGTAACCATAAAAGAGTGTGTGTGTGTGTTTGTGTGTGTGTGTGTGTGTGTATGTGTCTCTATCTATATGCAAAATGTCTAACTGCTACAGACAGAAAACAGTGAATAAAAGTAAATGTGCTCATATAAGGCAATGTACAGAGAGATTTAACCTCTACAAAAGTGAATCTCTTTGTGGTTCCCAAGCTAAGGTAAGCTTGTTTGGTATGACCCATCACAAGTTATTGAAAACCTTTACATGTTATGGAAGCAATGTGGGATTTTTATTATTATTATTATTATTATTATTATTATTATTATTATTATTATTATTATTATTATTATTATTATCTTTTAGGGTTTGTAAAGTTGATGGAAGTGCACTACACTCTATCTGGGAGGTAAAAATCGAGTATCCCACACCAACAAATTTGACAGTTCAACTGAAAGACAGGTTTGTACAGAATATGAACAGCTGAGAAATAAAAGCCACCGTGTTTATCACCAGTAGGAGGTGAAGGAAATATAAAATATGATCCACAGTTAATCATCAATTTCTAAATCATCAAACCCAAAATAAACAACTTATGTAGTAAGCTTTCTAGCATACTGAATTTAAGAAGATTTAAAAAAAATAAGCATTGTTTCAGGGACCTCCTCACGTCCCAAAGACTTTGGGCTAGATTACAAAAGAGTTGTTCTTAGTGAAAGTCTGCCCTGATGCTGAAATAATTGCTCTCAGTGTAAGTGACTTACTTTGGTGTAAAACCTGTTTATAAACAGGCTTACGTCAGGGGCCGATTCCAAAAGGCTTGGTCTCAGTGTAAGTGGTCACTTATACTGAGAGTAAGCCCTCTGGAATCAGGCCCTTTATATATACAGACTCTAGGGTTGCTCAGCCTTGGAGCATAAGAGGAACACTTCCTTACTCAAAAAGTTCAGTAATCTCAGAATCAACAGTAAGTTTATGTGTGAAAAAAACTGAAGTTGACGAAGAGGGAGCAGCAAGCCAGAATTCAGTCGAAAGTTTATAAACAGACAACCAACCCTTATTTTTTTTCTGAAACTCCCCCTTCAGATAAATATATTTACATACTTTAAATACAGTGATTAAAACATGCTTATCCTGTACATTAAAATCAGCATTTTCATTATTTTTACACCACGGTTATAGTGACGGAAGCTGCAAGCAATCAATTCACAGTGTACTGTGACTACTTCTCCATCTTAAATGGCAGGTGCATATGCAGTATATGTTAAATTTCAGTTCTACTTCTATCTTAAATTTCAGTTTTACTGACTCTTATAAGAACAGTAAGATGGAAACATCAAGATATATGTACTATAGTGCTCTGTTTTGTTTGATTTTGCCACAAACAAAAAGCAACTGAAATACATCTGAGACTAAAATTGTTCAGAATCGATCAGTGCTCTACCATAATTACCAAATTCAGTAACTACATAAATAAATTAAATGTCCAAGAAATGTGCCTATTTGTGAACTTTCAGCTGCAGAGGCAGAGCCTAGTCTACCTAAATGAAGTCTAAGACTATCATTGCAAATCTGTTCTGTTTTGAAGGAACGTAATGAGCATTCCCATCTAAAGCTAAGTGTCCTGCGATATTTAAAAGATGCATTTAGCAAACAGTTCATCATACTCATTTGTTAGCTGCTCAGTGCTCAAGCACTCTTTGTACTGATCTGACTGATTTCTAATCTTGTGACTGTGAAACTGTCATTCATTCACTGTTTACCCACTTAATCCAATTCATAGTCGCAGAGCAGCTATATTCTGGCACTCAGTCATCATCATCATCACCCTGCTTTTTCCCATGTTCTACGTGGGGTCAGGGTGTCGTATTAACTGTCACCATCTCTCTCGATTCAATGCCATCTCCTGCCTTCTTCGACACTTATGCATGGGCTGTCATAGATCCTCCTTCACGCAATCCATCTACCTCTTTGCTGTACACCCTAGTTTCCTCTTGCCTTCTTCCTGCCTGTCCCAAATCTTTTTCATCAGATTGTCTTTGGCTTTCCTGGATGTGCCCAAACCACCATAATCTGTTCTCTTTTATCTTTTCTGCAATTGGAGCTACTTTGGCTTCTGCTCTTATGTCCTCATTTCTTCATCAATGCCACAGTGTGTAACCTCCCTCCCATCACAGATATTTCCATCACCTCTAGCATTCTCATCTGCTATGCCTTTACTGTCCAGGTTTCTGTACCATATAGTAGTACTGGTCGCACCACTGTTTTGTACACTTTACTTTTCACCTTATTTGGCATTCTTTTATCATGTACTACACCTGACACTCTATGCCATTTGGCTGCAGCCCCTTTGATTCTAGCTTTAACCTCTTTTTTCAGACTTCCCTTCTTCTCAACCATTCCTCCCAGATACTTGAAGCTATTAACCTGTTCCACTATCTTCCCATCTATCTCAATTCTCAACTTCTGATTTCCCCAATTTGCTGCCATTACCACTGCTTTATCTGTACTTAGTTTTACCCCATGTGCCTTAGGTACAGATAAGACAGTGGTAATGGCAAAAAAGTGGGGGTCAAGGAAAAGAAACCAGCCCTGGACAAGATGATACCCTACTGCACTATAAACATAAGCACACTCTTATCCACACAAGGCATGTGCAACTATGGGCAGTTTGTTAGATCATCAATTAACATACAGCATGTCTGAATATATGACAGAACTTGAGCACTCCAAATCTCTCATGGATCCAGGGATAATGCACAGACTGTGGCAGCTGAGAACCAAACTGGAAAAACAAGCAGAGTGAGGCAACAATGAACAGTGTTTTAATTTTTATCGGAATAAAGTGGAATAAACATTCTAAGCTAAACTGAGGTGTACTACAGCAATAATCCAGAGCTGGGTATGTCTGGGTGAAGCCCGAGTGACCCAACATAGCTAACCATGGGTAAATCCAGCATTACCCACATCCAGCCATGGGTTATTGCTATTATACAATGGCATTATTTAAGAAAACAAAACGTACTTTTCTTAAATAATGATGTATATGGTGCCGTGGTGTTCTGCTTTAATTTTGTGTCTTCAGGTTTCTTGATGTACTGTGCATACATATGGGACTCATGTGCCCATGCTTACACAGTACATCCATGCTTTGGCAAGAAAGCAATGCCAAAAGGAAGATCTCTGTTACTTCTTTAATTTTTTTTTTATTTTAAAGAAAAAAAAAAGTTTACACTGCGAACAGTTTAGAGGTACGAGAGAAATAAGGCAGAAATATAATGAAAATCATGTATGTTATGCCAAAATAAAGAAACTTACCTGTTTCTGTCTGTCTCTCTTGTTCCTGTAAACTGTCCACATCATGAATTTCTTACTCTTACTTCTACACATGGAAGTTGTTCGTAAGGTACTGTGTCAGCAGCAATGTTCTTCATACAAGAAGGATCAGGTACATTTTCTTTTTTCTTTTCTTTTTTGAACATATCTCATTATTCTCATTTACAGAATATCGCGGCGGACTTAGAACCTTATGAACAAGTTCCAAATGTTAAAGATGTTGTGTCTTTACTTGGGTCTATATTACAACGTCGAACTTGTGGAAGTGCGAACGTTGTAATATCGAACCCAAAAGTCCGAAATACAAAAATAGCAAAGCTGGGAAAAAATCGGTGGGCCGTTTTTGGAGGTTTGCTATTTCCTCCACTGTGGTGCAATCTCAGAGGTGGTATATTTAAGTAGTGGGTGTTGTTGTGGGAGGGGCAAAGCCACCCACTTTAAGTTTAAAGTGTACTTTTTTTTTTTTTTTGGTCACGGAACAGCGATTTGTTTTCCCTGGGAAAACAAATCGCTGTTCTCTGTTTTCATTGTTATTGGATTTCAAACTTTACGGTTCGATATTACAACGTTCGAACTCCTGTGAGTTTGATGTTGTAATATAGACCCTCTTTAAGTGTTTTTTGCTTCTTCTTTTCTATACAGAGTTAGGAAAGTACCACAGCTCAATGATACTTTAGCGGCCAGACTTTTCCTGTGGGTATATTTTCAATTTACAACAGGCACACTGGTTGGGCTGACCAATTAGCATGCTCATTTTTGAATATTAATGGCCAGTCATTGTATAATATACATTTGTCTGAAAATCCATAACTTGCCTGATCCTTAGATTTTTGATCTTGAACTGATGTGCTGTAATACCCTTTTTATCTTGGACTACTGTCAGAAGTAATAATATTTGGCAGGCTCTAATTATCCCACCCATGACTTCCCATTATGAGAAACGTACCCCAAGATTCACAAACATCCATACAAGAATAAGAGTATTCTTGCATGGAGTGGTTTGTGTCCATGTAGCACAGCAGCACACCTTAAATATTCATGAAGGTGCGCTGTTGTACTTGCTATATGAACACGAACTGTAAATGAGTGCAGGGGGGCGTGTTCAAGTAGTGCACAGACTACAAACATGTCCCCTGCAATCAGAAAGTGCCATCTGCAGACACTGAAAGGAAAACAAAAAGTCCTTTCAGTGTCTGCAGACACTGAAAGCATATTCAGCTGGTCATGCCTTGCAAATGCACACATCTCCGCTGGCTATTCAGAGGGCTAGCTGGCATAATTGGCAGGCCTACCTTGCACTTGCACAGATTCTTGCTGACTGTCCAGAGGGCTGGCTGACATATTTGGTGGTCATACCTCGCAAATGCACACATCTCCCATGGCTGTCCAGAGTGCTGGCTGACATATTCAGTGGTCATACCTCGCAAATGCAAACATTTCAAATGGCTGTCCAGAGTGCTAGCTAACATATCCATTGGTCATACCTTTGAAATGCACACATCTCCACTGACTGTTCAGAGGGCTTGCTGGCATATTTGGCAGGCCTACCTTGCACTTGCACAGATACTTGCTGATTCTCCAGAGGGCTGGCTGACATATTTGCTGATCATACCTCGCAAATGCACACATCTCCCATGGCTGTCCAGAGTGCTGGCTGACATATTCAGTGGTCATACCTCACAAATGCAAACATTTCCAATGGCTGTCCAGAGTGCTAGCTGACATATCCATTGGTCATACCTCGGAAATGCACACATCTCCACTGGCTCTTCAGAGGGCTTGCTGACATATTTGGCAGGCCTACCTTGCACTTGCACAGATACTTGCTGATTCTCCAGAGGGCTGGCTGACATATTTGCTGATCATACCTCACAAATGCACACATTTCCCATGGCTGTCCAGACTTCTGGCTGACATATTCAGTGGTCATACCTTGCAAATGCACACAACTCCCGTGGCTGTCCAGAGTGCTAGCTGACATATCTATTGGTCATACCTCATGAATGCACACATCTCCTCTGGCTGTTCAGAGGGCTTGCTGGCATATCTGGCAGGCCTGTCTTGCACTTGCACAGATCCTTCCTGACTGTCCAGAGGGTTGGCTGACATATTTGCTGGTCACACCTCGCAAATGCACATATCTCCAGTGGCTGTCCAGAGTGCTAGCTGACATATCTATTGGTCATACCCCATGAATGCACACATCTCCACTGGCTGTTCAGAGGGCTCACTGGCATATTTGGCAGGTCTACATTGCAATTGCACAGATCCTTGCTGACTGTCCAGAGGTCTGGCTGACACATTTGGTTCTCATACCTCACAAATGCACACATCTGCCGTGGCTGTCCAGTCTGCTAGCTGACATATCCATTGGTCATACCTCACAAATGCACACATCTCCGCCGGCTGTTCAGAGGGCTCACTGGCCTATTTGTCAGGCCTACATTGCATTTACACAAATCCTTGCTGACTATCCATAGGGCTGGCTGACATATTTGCTGATCATACCTCATAAATGCACACATTTCCCATGGCTGTTCAGACTGCTGGCTGACATATTCAGTAGTCATACCTTGCAAATGCAAACATTCCCAGTGGCTGTCCAGAGTGCTAGCTGACATATCCATTGGTCATACCTCACAAATGCACACATCTCCTCTGGCTGTTCAGAGGGCTTGCTGGAATATGTGTTCAGCCTACCTTGCACTTGCACAGATTCTTCTTGACTCTCCAGAGGGCTAGCTGACATATTTGCTGATCATACCTCACAAATGCACACATTTCCCATGGCTGTCCAGAGTGCTGGCTGACATATTCAGTGGTCATACCTCACAAATGCAAACATTTCCAGTGGCTGTCCAGAGTGCTAGCTGACATATCCTTTGGTCATACCTCGGAAATGCACACATCTCCACTGGCTGTTCAGAGGGCTTGCTGGCATATTTGGCAGGCCTACCTTGCACTTGCACAGATACTTGCTGAATCTCCAGAGGGCTGACTGACATATTTGCTGATCATACCTCACAAATGCATACATTTCCCATGGCTGTCCAAACTTCTGGCTGACATATTCAATGGTCATACCTTGCAAATGCACACAACTCCCGTGGCTGTCCAGAGTGCTAGCTGACATATCTATTGGTCATACCTCGTGAATGCACACATCTCCTCTGGCTGTTCAGAGGGCTTGCTGGCATATTTGGCAGGCCTGTCTTGACTGTCCAGAGGGTTGGCTGACATATTTGCTGGTCACACCTTGCAAATGCACATATCTCCAGTGGCTGTCCAGAGTGCTAGCTGACATATCTATTGGTCATACCCCGTGAATGCACACATCTCCACTGGCTGTTCAGAGGGCTCACTGGCATATTTGGCAGGTCTACCTTGCAATTGCACAGATCCTTACTGACTGTTCAGAGGGCTGGCTGACACATTTGGTTGTCATACCTCACAAATGCACACATCTGCCATGGCTGTCCAGACTGCTAGCTGACATATCCATTGGTCATACCTCACAAATGCACACATCTCCGCTGGCTGTTCAGAGGGCTCACTGGCCTATTTGTCAGGCCTACATTGCATCTACACAAATCCTTGCTGCCTATCCAGAGGGCTGGCTGACATATTTGCTGATCATACCTCACAAATGCACACATTTCCCATGGCTGTTCAGACTACTGGCTGACATATTCAGTGGTCATACCTTGCAAATGCAAACATTTCCAGTGGCTGTCCAGAGTGCTAGCTGACATATCCATTGGTCATACCTCACAAATGCACACATCTCCTCTGGCTGTTCAGAGGGCTTGCTGGAATATTTGTCCAGCCTACCTTGCACTTGTACAGATTCTTCTTGACTCTCAAGAGGGCTAGCGGACATATTTGCTGATCATACCTCACAAATGCACACATTTCCCATGGCTGTCCAGACTGTTGGCTGACATATTCAGTGGTCATACCTTGCAAATGCACACAACACCTGTGGCTGTCCAGAGTGCTAGCTGACATATCCATTGGTCCTCGTGAATGCACACATCTCCACTGGCTGTTCAGAGGGTTTGCTAGCATATTTGGCAGGCTTATCTTGCACTTGCACAGATCCTTGCTGACTGTCCATAGGTTTGGCTGACATATTTGCTGGTCATACCTTGCAAATACACACATCTCATGTGGCTGTCCAGAGTGCTAGCTGACATATCCATTGGTCATACCTTGCAAATGCACACATCTCTGCTGGCTGTTCAGAGTGCTCACTGGCATATTTGGCAGGCCTACCTTGCACTTGCACAGATCCTTGCTGAGTGTCCAGTGGGCTGGCTGACATATTTGCTGGTCATACCTCGCAAATGCACACATCTCCCGTGGCTGTCCAGAGTGATGGCTGACACATTTGCTGGCCATACCTCACAAATGCACACATCTGCCGTGGCTGTCCAGAGTGGTAGCTGACATATTCAGTGGTCATACCTCACAAATGCACACAACTCCACTGGCTGTTCAGAGGGCTCACTGGCATATTTGGCAGGCCTACCTTGCACTTGCACAGATCCTTGCTGACTGACCAGAGGGCTGGCTGACATATTTGGTGGTCATACCTTGCAAATGCACACATCTCCCGTGGCTGTCAGGACCGCTAGTGGACATATCCATTAGTCATATCTCACAAATACACACATCTCCCATAGCTGTCCAGAGTTCTAGCTGACATATACATTGGTCATACCTCACAAATGCACACATCTCCTGTGGCTGTCCAGAGTGCTTGCTGACATATTCACTGGTCATACCTCGCAAATGCACACATCTCCCATGGCTGTCCAGAGTGCTAGCTGACATATCCATTGGTCATACCTTACAAATGCACACATCTCCACATGCTGTTCACAGGGCTCGCTGGCATAATTGACAAGCCTGCCTTGCACTTGCACAGATCCTTGAGAGAGCTGGCTGACATATTTGCTGGTCATACCTTGCAAATGCACACATCTTCCGTGGCTGTCCGGACCGCTAGTGGACATATCCATTAGTCATATCTCACAAATGCACACATCTCCCATGGCTGTCCAGAGTTCTAGCTGACATATACATTGGTCATACCTCGCAAATGTACACATCTGCAGTGGCTGTTCAGAGTGCTAGCTGACAGCTCTGCTGGCTGTTCAGAGGGCTCACTGGCATATTTGGCAGGCATACATTGCACTTGCCCAGATCCTTGCTGACTGTCCAGAGGGCTGCTGACATATTTGCTGGTGATTCCTTGCAAATGCGCACATCTCCAGTGGCTTTCCAGAGTGCTAGCTGACATAGTTGCTGGGTATACTTCGCAAATGCACATCTCTCCTGTGGCTGTCCAAAGTGTTGGCTGACATATTTGGAAGGCCTACCTAGCAATTGCACAGCTCTCTGTTGACTGTCCAGAGGGCTGGCTGACATATTCAATATATATTTTTTTTACATATAAGTTGTGTTTAAGCACAGATGAGCATGTTTGTGCTCTAGGTTGTAAAAGCTGAATAAAAAATTGTAGGCAAATTTCTATGCAATGAAATAGAGTAGAGGTTAGAGTCCCAATTTTTTGTGCAGGCATTTAGGGTTCAAGTACTAAAACAGGCCATTCATTTTTAAATGGGAAAGCAGTGTTAAAATTATATTTCTAAACTTTAATAAAGTTGCTTGTCTTTTCGGCTTTTCCCGGTTAGGGGTCACCACAGCGGAACTCCGGTCTGCTAAGGATTGGCAGTAGATTTTTTTATGGTGCCGAGTTGCCAGCCCGACACTCAACCTTCAGTGAAGGCACGCCCATTCAAGCATGTCTTTCAGAGGCCAATCGACCACAGGGAGGACATGCAGACTACACACAGAAGGCACTCCAGCTGTGAAATGAACAGGAGAACCTCTTGCTATAGTAATTGTTTTTTGTTAACCAGGGTAGTATAGCTGGTGTGAGTGCATATAGCATGTGAAACTACCCATGTATACACAAGTGTCCCATACAGTATAGTCATGCCCTTGCAAATGTAAGGAAAGCATATAGAAGGATGTCATGTAAAGTAAATCATAAACACTTAATAAATGACGTCTGTATTATGATGTTTTTAAAAAATGAAAAGTGAACAATGGTTAGCAATATTCAGCTATGCTTAGCAGATGCAAGCATTGCTAAGATGTGAATGGTAAGCAGCAGGTAGCTTAGATAAATGGATTTGTGCACTGTTAAACAGAGCTCAACAAAATCTCCTGTAAGCAGTGTTAAAACTGGCTCAGAAATGTGTTGTTCATGACTAACCAACATATTTTTAAAACCTCAACACCATACCACATCTGGGAAGGCAGATCCCACTGGGTCTGCCTGTCCCGCCTTATTTGGCCATGGCACCTGGCCCCAGCACATCTGGGACCCAATCCGGGACCTCCTCGTCTGCTGGTCCTGCACCATCTTTGGGTGGAGCCACCTCAGGAGATGGGGCCCAGCCCCCCTGGGAGTGGACATGGACAGGAAACTGCCAGTTCTGAGGTTTGGTGCATAGCTCCATCGAGAAGGAATTTGGTGTACAGCTAAGCCAGATTGAGGGCCGCCTGGCACAACCTGAGAGTCAGCCTGCCCCTCCTGTCCAGCCCCCAGCACAGCCACCTTTGGGGCCATGAAGGTGC
Source organism: Protopterus annectens (assembly GCF_019279795.1). Lineage (NCBI taxonomy): Eukaryota > Metazoa > Chordata > Ceratodontiformes > Protopteridae > Protopterus > Protopterus annectens. Next base: position 1,180,072,638 of record NC_056744.1, on the reverse strand, counting down.
AGTGGTAACTGCCCATGGGTGGGGACTTCAGTCCCACTGTATCCATTTGGGGGGTCATGGGCATCTGATTCCCAAGCACCTTCCCCGTCCAAGGTGTTTACCCCCCACATGTGTCATATACCACCCTTGTCTGCTGTCTTGTCTGTCTTCCTACCCAACTTACCTCCTGAAATATACCTACTATCCTTCCCCAACATCCCACTCTCACCTTAAAAAAAGGGCATCTGTTCCCAAAAAAAATTACTCCCCATACATAGCTGTCCATTTTGCATACGTGTCCACTGGGCACATGTAATCTGGTCCAATTGGCTTGACAACACATTACTGTTGTCCTCACCCCTCTCTCAGGGGTTTGAGTGTCCAAATTCACCTCCAAATTCTGTATAAATGCACAGCTGTTGATGTAGAAGAAATGGATAGCTATGGATCTCTCTTACACCCATCCTGCACATCCCTATCTGTCTTACATATTATTTTTCCCTCTGCATGCCCCTTTTTCACTACTTTCCTATCACCCCTTTTTCTTTTCTTTTAAAAACTAGTTACTTCTCTTCTTGCTTTAATCTTAGTAATATGATAAAATTTAAGAACTTTAATCTTTCCACACTTACCCTAATTCTATCTAATGCATTTGTTTATTTATATTTAGTTTAACTTTTACCTGAATGTTTATAGTCAATATTTTTTAATGCCATTTTACTTTTCTCCTTTTACCAATGTTACCATAGTACTGTTACCTTATATGACTTTATTACACTTGTTTCCTTTTTTTGCATTGTTATTGCTTATGCTTGGAGCTTTCCTCCCCGGGCCTCTACTGAAAATGGACATGTATCCAGTTAGACTAGCCCGGTCAACAAATGTAAAATAAAATAAATAAAAACAAAATAAATTAGCATGGGTGTAAGTGGCAGTAAGCGGGAGTAAACATGTTCGCCCGATGCTAAGTGAAGCTAACACAAATTAAGCACCTGTATGTTTAACCGTATGTTAGCACAGCTTACAATCATGCAAAACCATGCAAATCCGCTTACAACTGCATAAAACTGCTCTAATCCCTCTGTCTCCAGCAGCCACTGTTATGCCTTGCAGCAAAATAATCAGCTCTGCCAAGTCTCAAACCCAGGCCCTGTACACCATAGTCAGAGTAATGTACCACAGCACCATGTGAGCTGCTGGATTTACTGATGCTTTTTCAAACATATCATTAGTAGAGTCATTCAACAGTAGGGAAAAGACTGTAGAATCAGTCAGGTTTTCTATATATACATGTATATATGTATGGAGATGCATATATGTGGAAAAATATATACATAATATATATATATATATATATATATAGAGAGAGAGAGAGAGAGAGAGAGAGATAAAGAGAGATACATATAAAATATATACATGTATATATATATATATAAAGTAAATAATCAGATACATATATACAAATATATAAAAATAAATAAATATATATATATATATATATATATATGTGTGTGTGTGTGTGTGTGTGTGTGTGTGTGTGTGTGTGTGCGCTCATAACATGTAGTGGAGTCGTACCTCAGAACCATACCTCTCAACCTCTAAGTGCAACAAATCTGGCCAAAGGCTGTCAGAATGGGGGGGGGGTCAATGAGCCCAAACTAGGGACCTACATTAAATATTGCTCTTATAAATGTAGAAAGTTGCCAGAGTAACACGGTTTGTTTCAGCATACATATTCTGATGGATGTGAGGTCTGAAAATGAAATGTATGTCATCATTTACTGACAAAAATCCTCATATCATCACATTGACTTACCAGAGAAATAATAAAAATCTGTAGAACAGACCAGAAATATGAGCAATAAACCCGGACATTCTGAAACAATCCAGCCAGTTGAGAGTTATGCTCAAAACCCCCTAGTGCAATGAATCTGGACCAAACCTGACAAAGTGGTGGGTGAAAGCCATGAAAATGGGGACATAGTTGAAATACTGGCATAGATAAGCTGACACACTTGCTGCAGTAAAACCCTCCTGTCTGTTCTAACATATAGTCACTGAAATGACACAAGTCCAACACTCAATTGCTTCTCACTAGTTAGTGACATAAATGCTCACATCATCCCACTGATGTGTCACAAATGCACAACACTTATGGAGGCCAGACAACAGTACATCCTAGAAATATCTGGACATAGCAACACATTATGGAAACTACACTGAGCTGAGAAGCATGTCACCAAGCACCATCCAAACTACAGTCAGACTAGCACAATACTAACCCAGATCCACTATGGGGAATTACACATGTATTTGCAAATATATCAGCCACTGCAGGGATGTAACAGCACTAAAAAACAGACACCAGTGTGAAAGTGCATACCCACAACTAATTTCACCACAGTCACAGTCACATACCGGTAAGTCAAGTGAACAGTAAACTTTTCAGACTGTGTGAACAAATACATCATTGTTTGCCACTCACATACTACCCCTACATATACTGGCCCAATTCACAGTGTAGTCTGAATCCTGACCATGGTATAGGACATGTCTCAGTCTGCCCCTACAGACACATACAGCCAAAAGACCAGCAGAAACTGGAGCAGCATGCACAGTCAGATAAAAAGGAGCCATAAGACTTACATTTACACCCCTCCCCACACAGGCAGAAGAACATTTACACACTACACTGCTACTCAATCCTGACAGTCTGCCAACAATCACTAGAGATACACAGACCTCTCAACTGTACAGACTCCCACAGAATGTCCAGCCTTTGTCCTCATATATGAGGCCTCTTCCACATAACAAGTTTGGCATTCTGATATTTCACTGGGATGATATCAGGAATGAAGGCACTAAATAATGATATACCATACCTATCAACCTCTTACTGCATGACTTCTGGACAAAGCCTGACATACTTGAGGAACCGAGGCCCAAAACAGAGGCATATGTGAAATATTGCTGTTATAAACTGAGAAAGTTACTGGAGTAACCGGGTTGGTTGTAACTTATCTTTTCTGAGGGATATGGAATCAGAAACACAAATGAATGTTAGCATTTACTGACCGCAATCCCCAGAGTATGCTACTGATTTACCAAAGACATAAAATGCCTGAGGAACACACCAGACATAAAAGTCCAAACTCTGGCCATTTTGCAGATAGCCCTACAGTTGAAAGTTATGTCAACTACATAACACTGTCAGACTTACAATCACGCAGAGTCCATGTCCACACAACACCTTTTAAACTAGCATTAATCCAACTGTATAACAGCAATACTTACATTCTGTCCTTATGTCTGGAATGGTCTCCCCCATTTTGTAGGCCTGTCTCTACAGCTTTTGTTGTAAGAGGTATTCCCAACTACCCTCTGTGATGCTGTTGTTCAAACACCTCCATGAAGTCCTCCTCACAGGCAAGGAAAAGGGGCAATGCACACATGAAGTACTTGATTATAGGAGTGTGTTGCCATGCCATTGGCTATAGGAATAACAACACAGCTGTTCTGCATGCAATTAGCAAATGGGGGACACCAATTGGTGCATAGGCCATCAGCTGCTCATGAGCAGTATCTACAAAGGCAAGCTGCTGCCTATGCAAAACAGATGTACACCCTACATCTGTGTGTGAGAGATAGAGAGGGAGAGAGAGAGACTGTGAAAAAGTATAAGAAAAAACAAGATATAACCATTTACACTTGGAAGAAAAACAGGTATGTTAAACAAGTAAGCATGTAATGGACTGCAGTAGGGGGTATGTAAGAATGGGAGATATGAAGTTTTAACATATATGTCTCAACAAGACTTGCTGTACTGATATATTGCTGATCAGAACATATGGCCGTAGCATCTGGGTCTGTCTGCAGTGACATAGATCATAGGTCAGGCCCCTAAGTCATCTTAGGAAAGGATGGCTCACATATGACTACTACTGGAGTGCATACCTCTCAACCTATTAGAGGAAGAAATCTGAACAAATCCATAAATAAAAGTGGGACAAAGGCCCAAAAATAGGGACATTTTTTTTAATATTGCTCTTACAAACTTAAAAAGTTGATAAAATAACAGGTTTTGCATTAGCATGAATTTTCTGAAGGGTAGGAAGTCTGAAATTCAAATGTCTATTATTATTTTCTAACTTTGGTCATTAATAATTTGCCACTCATTTGCCAGAAAACCACATTTTTATAAAAAATGGACCACAAATATAAGGCAAAAATTTGGACATTCTGCAAAAATCTGTACAGTTGAGAGGTATGCTGGAGTGTGTGTTGAACAATACTGACTTTGACAATGCTAGGACAGCTACTGGGATGTTGTACAAATCCATATCTTACTTGTGAATACAACTATGATATACTTGTCTGTTTGAGAAATGTGAGAGACCTATACATGGTATTTGCATAGTAAAGTACTGTTGCAGATGTGTGTGTTGAACTGCATGTGATATACTGAGCTCATAACATTTAACTGCCCAGCATTATGCACACTGACTATATGTGTGCCTTATATTTGTAGTTATTTACTCAAAGAGTTGTGTTATGTCTGGCAAATCATTGGCAAATCTGTGAAAACTGACATTACAGCATCTCCTTCCTTTTCCTCTGGCTGTTCCGGTTAGGGGTTGCCACAGTGGATCATATGTTGCCATTTCCGCCTGTCCTTTGCATGCTGCTCTGTCACACTAACCACCTGCATGTCCTCTCTCACCACATCCAGAAACCTTATCTGAGGCCTTCCTCTTTTCCTCTTACCTGGCAGCTACATTCATACCATCCTTTTCCAAATATACTCAGCATCCATCCTCAGCACATGGCCAATCCGATGTAATCTTGCCTCTCCGGCTTTGGCTCAGAACCGTCCAACATGGGCTGACCCTCTCATATATACACTGATAATCCTGTGCACCCTTGTCAAACCCAGTGTAAATCCTACCATCTATAACTCTGCCACATCCAGCTCTGACTCCTGCCTTTTTGTCAATGCCACTGGCTGCAACCCATATAACATAGATGGTCTCACTACCCTCTTGTAGACCTTTCCTTTCACTTTTACTGGTACTCTGTCATAAATCACTCCTGACACTCTTCTCCACCCTCTCATTCCTGCCTGTACTCTCTTCTTCACCTGTCCCCACAGTCATTACTCTGAAATGTTGATCCCAATCATTTAAACACATCCACCTTTGCCAACTCTACTCCCTGCATCCTCAAAATTCTGCTACCCTCCCTCTCATTCACACACAGATATTCTGTCTTAGTCCTGCTGACCTTCATTCCTCTTCTCTCTAGAGCATATCTCCACCTCTCAAGGGTCTCCTAAATCTGTTCCTTACTCTCAATACAGGTCACAATGCTATCTGCAAACATCATAGTCAATGGGGACTCCTGTATGATCTTGTCTGTCAACCTGTGATCACCATTGCAAATCGGAAAGGGCACACAGCTGATCCCTGATGTCTTCATACCTCCACCTTAAACTCATCCATCACTCCCAATGCAGGCCTCACTGCTGTCACACCACTCTTGTACATATCCTGTACCACCATTACATATGTCTCTACCACTTATGACTTCCTCATACAATATCACAACTCCCATCTAGGCACTCTGTCATATGCTTTTTCTAAGTCCAGAAAGACACAAAGCAACTCTTGACCTTCTCTGTACATCTCCATTAACACTGTCAGAGCAAACATCACATCTGTAGTGCTCTTTCCTGGCATGAAATCATACTGCTGACCACTAATCATCACCTCCCTGTTTAACCTAGCTTCCACTACTCTTACCCATAACTTCATGCTGTGACTGATCAATGTTATCCCTCTGTAGTTACTACAGCTCTGCACATCAACCTTATTTTTAAAACTGTACCCAAGCACTTTCTCTCCAGTCCTCATGCAACCTCTCACTTTCCAAGATATCAGTGAACAAACTTGTTAAAAACACCACTACTATTTCCCCTAAACACCTCCATGTTTCTAAAGGTATGTGGACCAACAGGCTTCCCAGTATTCATCCTTTTCATAGCTATCCTTACTTCCATCTTGGTAAGCCATTGCACTTCCTTAACCGCCATATCTACATCATCCAACCTTCTCTCTCTCATTCTCTTCATTCATCAGCCTCTCGAAGTACTCTGTCCATCTGCATAACACACTGTCCTCACTGTAAGTACATTTCCTTCATTATCCTTTATCACCCTTATCTCCTGCACATCTTTTCCTAGCTCATTCCTTCTATCTAGACAGTCAGTACAAGTCCTTTCATCTCTCCGCAGTGTCCAACCTGTCATACAACTCTTAACATGTCTCATCCTTAGCCTTTGCCACCTCTCTCTTTGCCATGCACCTCACCTCCTCATACTTCTGTCTACTTTTCTCATCTCTCTTTCTCTGTATACTGTCCTGTGCTTCCTCAGTCCATTGCAGTTGTGGATGTGGTTTTCTAATGTATAGAAGTGCATATCTTTGGTGAAGGACAGCAAATTGTGTAGTATTGGGGGTTGCACTGTAAATGTGCAGACATGCTGCATCCAACCTGTACCAATGCCACAGGTGAGTCTGCTGACAATACCTCTCTCCCACAACTACCTAGGTTCCTCTGGTCTGCATATGGGACAGCAACCTGAAGCTGATGAGTATGGAATTGTTCTGTTGTGGTTTGCCAATACCCCAGGCATGTGAAGGGCATGCAATTTACCATGCACACAACTGTCACTCATAGCCATCTTGCTTTATGTGCATGTTCACTTGTGGTGGGGTTAACTGCATTACATCACAGTGGTCACCACAGGGGCCTATCTGAAGATGATGTAACAGTCCTGTAGCATACCTCACAACCTGTCAGTACAAGACTTCTGGACAGAGACCAGCAAAATAGGGGGACAAACAGCCTAAAGTCGGGAAATGTGTGAAACATTACTCTTATACAGTGGATATAAAATGTGCACACACCCCTGTTAAGATGCCAGGTGTTTGTGATATATACAAATTGAGACCACAATATGTCAGTCTACACCTTCTCCAACCTTTAATGTGACCCAAAAAATGAACAATTCACTTGTCAAACCAACCAATCTGATGGGCACCAAATATGGAGTATACAAACCTTACAATAAGCTGGATGCATACGTGTACACACCCTTCATATAATATTGTATTGCAGCAGCTTATGATTGACTGAAAGCATTCAGTTTGCTTGGGTACATACCTGCCATCAAGTAAAGGCACTCTGAGGAACACCAAATAACAGTCTGCTGTCCAAGTAGGATATTCATGACATTTGCTCAATTGCCTGCAACAACAACAGCCATGACTTGCAGACAGCTTACAAAACAGCAAAGGGATCTCATATTTGAAAGGTATCACTTAGGAGTAGGGTACAACAACATTACCACAGCACTGTATACACCATGGAACACAGTGGAGACAGTCATCAAACGGTGGATTGAATATGGGACAACAGTGCTGTTGAAAAAAACCTGAAGTCCCTCCAAAACTGATGAAAAGACATGTCCAAACCTGGTCAGGGAGCCTGCCAGGAGACATACAGCAAAACAGAGGGTGTTGCAGGAATCTCTTGCAACTACTGGTGTTGTGTACTACATGTGAGGACACTCTCCCATATTCTGCATAAGTCTGGCCTATGGGGTAGAGTCAGAAAATGGAAGCATTTCCCCACAACAAAAAATATTGAGCGGTGGTTACAACTTGCAATACAGCACATCCAGTCTCCCAAAGATGTGTGAAAATGTGTTATGGTGTAATGAGACTATGGATCAACCTCACAGCCACAATACAATCTGACAGAGTTGGGGGACCATTGCAAGGTAGAGTGGCCAAATAATGCCAAGTCAAGGTGAGGCATGCTGAAAGACACCTACCCAAGAAGAGTGAATGCTGTAAGTCACTTACAAGGTGCTTCCACAAGTATCATTTTAAGGGTGTGCACACTTATGCAACCACCATATTGTACATATTTCATTCATTATTTTTTACACATAACACATTTGTTTGTTTATCAATTGGATTGCACAGGTCATATGTAACATGACAAGTGGGTAATATCTTTGAATGCATTATTACGGTCTCATTTTACATATTAGAAGAACATGGCATGTTAACAAGGGTGTGTACACTTATCATATCCACTGTAAGCTTAGAAGGTTGGTGGTGTAACAGGATTTGTGTGACCATACATTTACTGCTGGTTTGGAGATCTGAAACTCAAATGTATGTCATTAATTAGTGACATCACTCCTCAGATCACCCCAGTTGTGTATCAGACAAACACAAGGTTATGAGACACAGAGCAAACACATGAGCCAGACATCTATACATTCTGCAAGAATCTGTACAGTTATGAGGTATGTTCTGTAATATTTGCCACTGTGTTATATAGGCGAACAGCAATTATGTGTACATGGGTGCAGTCTGTGATGGGGAAGGGCCATCACCTACTAACATTACTCATGTATCCCGGAGCACTGTATTGTTAGTTACATGGAGTAAATCTTTCTGCAATGCATGATGTTGCTGTGTGTCATGAATGTCAACATTTGGGTAATGTGAGGTCTGTGTAAGAGATTTGTGCCACCTCACCTGTAAGTATCTGTGTGAGTGTGCACATGTGTGTGTGTGTGTGTGTGTGTGTGTGTGTGTGTGTGTGTGTGTGTGTGTCTGTGTGTGTGTGTGTGTGTGTGTGTGTGTGTGTGTGTGTGTGTGTGTGTGTGCATTTGTGCATGTGGGCATGTCTGCGTGTGTGTGTGTGTGCGCGCGTGTGTGTGTGCATGTGTGCGTGTATGCTCATGTGTGCATGTGTGTGTGTGTGTGTGTGTGTGTGTGTGTGTGTGTGTGTGTGTGTGTGTGTGTGTGTGTATACCAGCCAACCTTAAAGTGCAGGTATTAATGCACATATGTTGTTTTCCCCTCAAAGGTGGTGATGGGGTTCGGGGTCCCTCCCACTTGGAAACTGATGTCAGTGTCTCTGCAGACTCTGAAAATGATGATAGGAATAGTGAGGCACAGGTGGGGCTGTCAGGGGCTGAATCTGTGCCATTGGTTGGCATCCCACTGTTATTCACACCATCTCCACACACAGTGGCAATACCCACATATATCCCATCACCAGTGGCCACAGATGATGGACAGTTGGCAGGTGGTGGCATGGAACAGGCTAGTGTGGTGACTATGGCTGGTGTGACTGTAGACACTAGCCATAGCCAGACTGGTGGCGAGGTCCCACACAGGCAGATGGACAGGGCTGTTTGCAGAAAGACTGCTGCTCATCAAGCTGCTGTCGTAAGTGACACAGCAGGTGTCACCAGACTCATGTTTTTGGGCTGTCATGGATGCACAGGCACATGGTGAATGCAGCACCAGACAAATACTCAGGGTGGTGGGTGCAACTCTTCCTGATTTACGTGGTGACGTACATGGACTTGTTGAGGCCACATGACAAAATACTGAGGTCATGAATACATGGTGGGGTGAGACCTTGACAATCCTCGACAGTGCCATGTCTGCGCTAGAGCATGTGCTGGAAGATGGGAAGTCAGCCACGTGGATGTAGGTCAGCACCAACAACAGCTGAGAGTCTACAGGGCCATGCTCCTTCACACTCCCATAGTGGCAGTGACACTAGCACTACTGTAGGGGGTTGCTGTCCACATCACAATGGAGCAGGCCATGGGCACATGTGAGGTTGGTCAAATCAGGGACATGGATCTAGCAGACAGCAGCCACCATCAGGAAGCAGTACTCCATCTGGCCTTGGGCAGGACCAGTTCCCATGTCCGTGGCTGGAGATGGTGAACTGGACACCCTTCCATGTACCCCGGTGTAGGGCAGCCACATAGTGTGACTGTGTGCATACATACACACACACATCTGTATCACATTCAGGTCACCTCTAGATGCACACAGCACCTCTGCACAGCCCATCTATTGGATACCCCTCCAAACACACAGACATGGTGTCAACCATATGGCACAGCCTAGGCCTCTGGCAAACCCACACCACACCCTGTGCATATGATGATACCTGTGCCACAGCCCTGTCATCCATACAATCAATGCAGAGACATGCTAATATGGGTCTAAAGCACAGGGTGGATATAGTACAGTGTAGCTATGTAATACTGTGTAAGGTTCTGTCTGCTTACATTGGTTATTGGTACACATAAAGGCATATATACCTTATTAGCCATGATTCATTATTGCTGTTAGTACCACTGACTGAATGTAGTCTGACATGTTGTATTCTGTTTGTGTTCCAGTTGTCTGTGTGTCTGCAGGCTGTGTCCAAAGAGGGAGTGTGGCAGAGTGAGAATACACTGACCATGTCATAGGTAAAGTACAGCTTTATATGTACATGTACTAGGTGTGTATGCATGCAACAGTGCATGAGGGACAATGTTGTCAGACAGTGTGACCTTGCATACATACCCCATGTCACAGACACTAGCCTTCAGACATGTCAGCTCAGTGTTGTGTGGTACCACAGGATCATACATACAGAACAGGTTACTGCAGTACTGTCAGAAGGTTCCTCACAAGTGTAGCCATTACATTAACTGCAACAGATTCACCTGTCAACATCTGTTGACCCTGACATTTCTTTCCCATACACACAAACCTGATGCAGTTGATGAGGGCATGCATGATACTGTGTATGACAGGTTTGTGGTATGTATTCCTGAGTTCATTGGGTGTAACATGGAGACAAAATGGTATATCCTTTGCATACACATGGTAAGGACTGATACAGGGGATGTGCACACAGTAACACAAACATAGTTGGCAATAGACAGATTAGTAAACCTACATTTTCACTTTGCTGTACTGTAGTACTACATACACATGACATGCCCCGCATAGATATATGTGTGTGTATTGGATTATGTATTGGACATAACACACTACCTCTTACAACACGTAATGTTCTGAATGCCTTTATGGATGGTGAGATAACCCACCAGAAATAGCATGTGGAGTCATGTATTGGTCCTACAAGCCTGAACAAGTGGTAGTGTAGCAGATGTTGTATCAGCATGATGTTTCAGTCAGGTATGATACCTGATGCTGGCATGTGTGTCACTACACTCACTGTGGCCAATTTGGCAACAATATCACATACATGAGGATTGTTAAGGGACACAGACAACATATAGTTTGCAAACATCTGGATATTTCATAGATATCTGTACAGAGGACTAGTATGGTCTGCACAATGGTTTAACATGCTGCATGTGAGGCAGATGCAGTTACCACACTATATAAAATAATGCCATCGGGAGCTGGTAAACAGGCATGGATGGTACACACCTCAAAATGGTATCAGCCAAACAGGATATGATCTTCACCCAAACACACACACAGTTGCTAGTATTGAGATTAAAACCTCTACCTATTTAGTTATTACTACTTTTGTGTTAAGCAGTTATTAAACGCTCCATGGAGCTTACATGATTTCACCTAGTCCCAAGGTACTTCTAAGGTGAATGACATCAGCAGCCATAGTAAAGTAGGGTGATGGGAAGTTTACAGGTGGTACACAACTCAAAATGGTATAACCCACACAGTATATGATTCTCACACAAACACACACACAAACAGTTCCCAGTATTGAGATTAGAACCCCTACTTATCTAGTTATTTCTACTATAGTGTTACACAGTTATCAGATGCACAATGGAGCTTATATGATTTTAACTTGTCCCAAGGTACTTCTAAGGTGAATAACATCAGCAGGGCTTGTAAAGTAGGGTGATGGGAAGTGTACAGGGTGGTACACATCTCAAAATGGTATCACCCACATATGATATGATTCTCACCCAAATACACACACACACACACACACACACACACACACACACACACACACACACACACACACACACACACAAACCCACAGTTGCCAGTTTTTAGATTAGAACCCCTACCTATCTAATTATTTTTACTGTAGTGATAAGCAGTTATCAGCTACACCACGGAGTATATGATTTCAACTAGTCCCAAGGTACTTCTAAGGTGAATTACATCAGCAGGCCTAGTAAAGTAGGGTGATGGGAAGTTTACAGTTTGGTACACAACTCAAAATGGCATAATCCACACAGTATTTGATTCTCATACAAACAGTTGCCAGTATTGAGATTAGAACCCCTACCTATCTAGTTATTTCTACTATAGTGTTACGCAGTTATCAGACATGTCACAGAGCTCACATGATTTTACCTAGTCCCTAGGTACTTCTAAGGTGAGTAACATCAGTAGGCCTAGTAAAGTAGGGTGATGGGAATTTTACAGGGTGGTACTCAACTCAAAATGGTACAACCTGTTAGATTTTATGAATATAAGTCTGAAATTAATTATGTTGTAAATATGCTGAAAGAAAAGGCTTGCTTAAATGCAGAAACAGAGTTTAGTAATATGTGATCAGCAGTCATACTAAATGACCATGGCTTGGAAAAGGAATCTGCTGAATGGACATTTTTCCCTTACAGACTCAAACAGGATGTATGCAAGAGCAAAAATACAAAATCTGCTTTTAAAGAATGGACATTTTTCCCTTACAGACTCAAACAGGATGTATGCAAGAACAAAAATGCAAAATCTGCTTTTAAAGAACACTGACATGCTTTTCTGCATATATAAAAGATGGACACAATATGTTTCCTAAAATAACAGGATGGACACAATATCTTTCCTAAAACAACAGGATATGTTTATGACACTGTGACAATGTGTTTTCTCAAAAATATGTTTTTCTGCATGGAAAAACAGGATATGACACAAGAACAGATGTTTTTATACAAAGATCCAAATAAAATACAGGATGTTCACACTGTCAGAAAAGCTGATCTCTGACAATGTGTTTTCTCAAAAATATGTTTTTCTGCATAAAAAACAGGATATGCTTATCAGCACTGGCACAAGAACATATGTTTTTATACACAGATTCAAATAGAATACAGAACAATGTGTTTCCTCAAAAATATGTTTTTCTACATGGACATCAGGACACTGTTACAGGATATTCACACTGTCAGAAAAGCTGGTCTCTTACAAGACATTGTTAAACAAGGAAGCTTAGTATTGTTTCTACAGGATAAGCAATTCTCCAAAATATGTTTATGCATGACTAAAAACTGTATATAAAGAGCTGTATAAATCCAGTTATGTTAGAGGTATGGTAGGGACACAAGTCCTAAGGTAAATGTTATATCTCTCACATCATCTGTACTATATGAGAAGTAAAGTTGGAACAGTACTTTAAGCCTGCAACGTTTGTCCAGTTTGATTTATTATAAAAGTTATTGGTTACTGCTCTTAAAGACAGGTGCTGCAAAGTATATTCTCTCATCAGTGTATATTCTGCACATTTCTGTATGCGACAGACTGTGAATGCAAATATAACCAGACTTTGAATTTTAGCAGAATCCAGCCAGCAAGACTGAGTGTCTTAAGAACACTTCAGATCCATCCCACAGCAAGAAGCAGCAAGCAGTAAGCAGAGAGAGGTCAAAATATTTTTTCAATGGCGAGGCAGCTGAGTGACTAGCTCCATATAATTTTTTCAATGGCAAGCTAGCCTGCATTTGAACCTACAATCTGCATTCAAACACAGGAGGAGTGATGGTAAGCCCTGCAGAGGGTCACTTCAGTCAAATTGCAGTAACTAACATTTGTACATATGTATCAATTCTGAACAGAAGTATTCCAGTTTATGCAGCTTGCAGTAGTAAAGTTTTTTAGACATCTACATTCGGAGTGAGACTGAAGTTCCAGTCACAGTGCCATAACAAGAAAGGGATATCCACTAGCCCAATAGTTCACTGCCTGTTGTGCTTTCACAGCTTCTCAAGTGACTTTGAAAAATTTCCAGCTATCTGCAACAACAGCCTGATCACCTGTTTTCTTGCTAACTGGTAAGACTTTTTTTTTTAGTATGGTTGCTATTAGACAGTTTGGATATTTGACAGTCTGGATATTAGATTAGACAGTATGGATATTTTCAAATGTAAAACCTTATTAGGGCAGGTTGATAGTAAGGCATTATGCAAATGTATTACAATGTTTGGCTGGTATCTCAAAGAAAACCATGTGAAAAATGACAAATGTTTATTGTGTGCTTCAACAAAAACTGCATTTTGTGTATTATGTCATAAAATAATATTGCATCATATTGCTAAAAAAATAGACTGTAAAAACAGATCTGAAGAATTAACTAAGGGTAAAGTGTTTCCATTACATTCTGATGTTGAACAGTTATGTCCTGTCACCACATGTGAGTCAAATCAGTTACTGATAGATCCCTTAGTACATTTTGTTACAAAGGAATGTAGTAAACTTCTAAAAGACAGACACAATAAGTTCAGGAAGCTTAGACAAGTTATACATACATCTTTTCAAAAGTGCATAGGAGTTTCAAATTCAGCAGAACAGCTTACTAAAGAATGTCAGAAAGACCATACAACATTCCAGGAAATTCAACAGCAGTTGCAGGATAAAGGAAATAAATTAGCTGAACTGACAGAGACTGGGAACTTCCTGCATACACAGTTAATCTGTGCAAAAGAAATATATTTTATAATATGTTTATGTTTTGAAAATGGTTAAACATACATGGTAGGATGGTAGGATCTGATGTCTGGACAAATCATTCTTAAATGTTTTACTTTCATTCAGTTAAAGCAAGACATCTATCAGTACTACAGTAAAGTAAAGCATATGAATGCCATTCATTAGCATAGTCAAAAGGTAAACAAAACTGTTCTAGTGTATAAAATTAAATAAAAATAGTTAATAAGAGTAAAAATTTAAAGTCACAAGACATGACATGCTTGTATAAAGATATACATATACAAGACAGACATGCATGTGTGTTCTTTTCATCTAGAGTACATCTGTTACAATACACAAGAATAATAGGCAGACAACAGCAAATATAAATAATATAAATATAAATGTGTTGGTTAAACTAATATCTATTTTGTTCTTTTTACAATTTTTTATATATGTATAGTAACACCAAACAGTTGAAGTTCCAAATTTTAAAATGAAAATCACAGATGGTATTTGTCAAACAGGTTTTGTAAAATTAATGGCAGGACAGTTAAATAGATAAATAAATAAATAAATAAATACTGAAATCCATGTAAGCTAATTGTAATGTAGTATAAATGCATAGTTATGCAAATCACAATCACATTAAAGAAAAAATGCTAAAAGAATTAATTATAGTTTACAGAGTATGAAATGTGAGCTCAGACCTCCCTAGACTGAATGAATAGTTACAGGAAATGCTGGAAAGATAAGATAAACAACAAGACTGATTGCCAGGCAAGTAGCTTGAGTTTTTCTAAAGCATCATTGTTATTAAAAGATACTTGTTAAAATGTTTACAAGCAACACTATTTAGTAATTGTCATAAAATGTCACAATTGTGCATAGATGTCACTTATAATCTGTTTGCAAGTAAATGTTAAAAGAGAAGAAAAAAACTCAGTTGCATCAAGTACAGCCAGCAAATGGGCTATAGTATATATATATATATACAGTTCAAATCAATTGTGCAGGAGGGTGTAAATACCTACTAGAGGTAATATACAGTGAAAGCTTTATTTAGTAACCTAATAAAATAAATGTATAACCAAAGTGTTGGGCTAACATACATTCTATTTTCACAGCATAAAGCAGGTAAATAGTGCTGCAATACTACAGGGGGAGGGGTACTTTCTCAGTTTTACACTGACTGTATAAGGAGGAGGGGCACTTTCTCAGTTTTACACTGACTGTATAAGCAGTACTGCACAAGGGTCTGAAATAAAGCTACAGAAAAAATAAACAAGGGTCTGAAATAAAGCTACAGAAAAAATAAACAAGGGTCTGAAATAAAGCTACAGAAAAAATAAACAACAAGGGTCTGAAATAAAGCTACAGGAAAAATAAACAACAGGGGTCTAAAAAAACAGGTATTAGTGTATTAAAAATACTGGTAAACTGGATTAAACCTGACAGGATAAGATATTTTACAAGTTAATAGCTATCATAATGGTTATTATTGTATTGTTTAGAATTAAATTGTATTTACAACCTGTTAAATTGTAAAGCTATACAAGAGATGGTTTAAAAACAAGAGATGGCTTAAAATTGATTACAGCTATACAAAAGAGAGTAAAGATATGTAAAAAAATTGAACAAGATTGGTCACTATTTCAATATGTTTTTGACAAAACAATGTTGGTATAAAAAAGCATGAATATTTTTAATTGCTGAGTATGTAGTTTAAAATAACATGACATATGCATTTGGTGCCAGTTCCACTAGATATTTCTAAAGAGACATAAACATTTTCCAAGATTTTGCTCAATATTAATGTTATTAAATTTGTAAGATTAGAGTAAATGTACTTTATAGGCTTTGTATGTACAAATGTAGAAAATTTCAGTGCAAATGATAGTCTTTGTATGTACAAATGCAGAAAAAATCAGTACAAATGAAATTAATGTCTAGTAATGAATATGTGTGAAGAGAAACATATTTAAAGAAAACAATGGGTCCAGAGTACCTACTAGATTGAAATGCATAAATAGCAAACAGTCTGTGTAAATACATACTGTACAGGATACATTGTAATAAGTTCAAAAGTAATTTGTCAAGTTGTAATATCACTGGTTTTATCCCAGTAAAATAATTGCTTTCAAATATTTATTATCTAAGCCCAGTTCAGTATTTTACCAAGATGTTAATGAGCATTTCGAAGACATGATCACAATGTTATGGTTAAAATGACATTGAAACTGTGTGCTTTCAGTAGTGTATAAATGCTTGCAGTAGCACATGGTTACTGTCTCTTATAGTTAATTCAACAGTTGCAAAGAGTTAATGAAACAATTCTAAGTCATAAACTAAATGCTGTGATTGCAAAAGAATAAATTGATCAAGTTAAACTAAAGCAGACACAGCTCATAACTGATAAAATATTTTCACAGAATGGACTGCAAAAGAAAAAGATGTTAAATACATTCAGTTTTTGTAGTAATACTTAATATCATTGTATTAACTATGTAAAATTGCATTTTGACTTGTATCAAAGAAGACTAAAGGGTTTGTTTCTTAATGTGTTTTCTATATAAAATGTTTTGAGTATGTTTAAAAACAGAGGGAATTGTTAGATTTTATGAATATAAGTCTGAAATTAATTATGTTGTAAATATGCTGAAAGAAAAGGCTTGCTTAAATGCAGAAACAGAGTTTAGTAATATGTGATCAGCAGTCATACTAAATGACCATGGCTTGGAAAAGGAATCTGCTGAATGGACATTTTTCCCTTACAGACTCAAACAGGATGTATGCAAGAGCAAAAATACAAAATCTGCTTTAAAGAATGGACATTTTCCTTACAGACTCAAACAGGATGTATGCAAGAACAAAAATGCAAAATCTGCTTTTAAAGAACACTGACATGCTTTTCTGCATATATAAAAGATGGACACAATATGTTTCCTAAATAACAGGATGGACACAATATCTTTCCTAAAACAACAGGATATGTTTATGACACTGTGACAATGTGTTTTCTCAAAAATATGTTTTTCTGCATGGAAAAACAGGATATGACACAAGAACAGATGTTTTTATACAAAGATCCAAATAAAATACAGGATGTTCACACTGTCAGAAAAGCTGATCTCTGACAATGTGTTTTCTCAAAATATGTTTTTCTGCATAAAAAACAGGATATGCTTATCAGCATTGGCACAAGAACATATGTTTTATACACAGATCCAAATAGAATACAGAACAATGTGTTTCCTCAAAAATATGTTTTTCTACATGGACATCAGGACACTGTTACAGGATATTCACACTGTCAGAAAAGCTGGTCTCTTACAAGACATTGTTAAACAAGGAAGCTTAGTATTGTTTCTACAGGATAAGCAATTCTCCAAAATATGTTTATGCATGACTAAAAACTGTATATAAAGAGCTGTATAAATCCAGTTATGTTAGAGGTATGGTAGGGACACAAGTCCTAAGGTAAATGTTATATCTCTCACATCATCTGTACTATATGAGAAGTAAAGTTGGAACAGTACTTTAAGCCTACAACGTTTGTCCAGTTTGATTTATTATAAAAGTTATTGGTTACTGCTCTTAAAGACAGGTGCTGCAAAGTATATTCTCTCATCAGTGTATATTCTGAAATATAACCAGACTTTGAATTTTAGCAGAATCCAGCCAGCAAGACTGAGTGTCTTAAGAACACTTCAGATCCATCCCACAGCAAGAAGCAGCAAGCAGTAAGCAGAGAGAGGTCAAAATATTTTTTTCAATGGCGAGGCAGCTGAGTGACTAGCTCCATATAATTTTTTCACAACACACACAGTGTATGATTCTCACACAAACAGTTGCCAGTATTAAGATTAAAACCCCTACTAGCCAGTTATTTCTACAATAGTGTTACACAGTTATCAGATGCACCATGGAGCTTACATGATTTCACCTAGTCTCAAGGTACTTCTAAGATGAATGACATCAGCAGGCCTAGTAAAGTAGGGTAATAGGAAGTTTACAGGGTGGTACACAACTGAAAATGGTATAACCTGCACAGTATATGATTTCCACACAAACACACACTTACTTGCCAGTATAGAGAGTAGAACCCCTGCCTATCTAGTTATTTGTATTATAGTGTTACACAGTTATTGCAAACACTACAGAGCTTACTGGGCTAACTGTCCAAAGGTGCTGATAACTGTACAGCTGAGGTAAACTATTATAGGTGCCAGAAAGTCTGCCTTCAGTTTTTCCCTTAGATCTTGCTAGTTCTTTCTCTCCTGCACTTCAAATAGCCTAATAGCTTTGCACTTCAACAGGTTTTTGTATCAATTATTCTAGCACACCTGAGAGCCATCAGCAGTAGTTGTTCCTCATGGAATTAGCTCCAGTACTTAGTAGTTATGACCACCCCTCCTGACATAATTAAAGTGTAGTTCTCTGTGCTTTTCCCCATTAACCTGGTGCACTTGGGCATTCTGAGGTACTGTTGCAACTGCCTCATGTACACAGACAGCCCTCTCCTCTAAACTCCCAACACTCAGACTTGTGAGAGATACCCCTATATCACCAAATTGGAAGATATGCACTCTCCAGCAAAGACTGGATAAGCTGGTCAAGAGGAGATGGGTGAACACCTGCACCACACTACATGGAACACATAACCCTACAGAACACCCACTAAAACAGCTCTGACATACAAACAAAAACCATACACCCACCTTCACAGAGGCACTCAATAGACATTTACCCAAACAGCAGAGACCATAAAAACAGACACCCACTTGACCACCACAACACAGCACAAACCACAGGACACATATCTTATCTACACAGTGTGACCCTCAACCTAAGCCCCTACGGCTAACCACCTTGCCTAATACAGTAATCATAAGTGAGTCAATATTGAGGCACACAGATGTCCCACTTACTAGGTTGAACAGGCAGAAGGTAACAGTCAGCTGTCTATCAGGTGCCAGAATCCAACACATGACACACCCAGTCAGGTCACTCCACAACAACTACAAGTATCACTATGTCATTGTACATGTGTGTGTGAATGACCTGAGATGCACCTCTCTGGACTACATGAAAAGAGACATTGTGGATCTCTCAGATTAAATGGGCCAGGCAGGTATGACAGTAGCCCCGAGCAGTATACTACTGTCGCACAGAATGATACCACAGTACAAACAACAAAAGAATGACTTCAACAATTGGCTTAAGTGTCTGCTGTCATTCTCTGGGGATCCAGTATCTGTCTGTTTGGGATGACATGATTGACAGACTGTGATGGCTTGCCACAGATGACCTGCACCTGTCTGCCCTGGTTTTCCAGGTACTGGCTAAGTGTCTTGCCACCCCTGTAGTGCCTTTTTAGGTGGTGTTCCAAATCAAATTACCACCATAACAGCTATACATATATGCAATCTGAGGGTCATGCTGCTCAACAGTGGACATCTAAATCTTGAGATGCAGCCACTTGAAGCCCTTCTCAAAATGGAGAACATTGACATTTGTGCTGTAATGGAGACCTGCTTTACAGCAGCAGACAGCACCCCTGCACTACCAGGCTATAACTCATTCCACACATGTCAGCCCCAAAACATGGACCACAGCTCCAAAGGCAGTGGTGTCTCCATATTAATACCAGATATGCACACCTCCAGACTAGTACCCCACCATAATGCAGCTGAGATACTTCGGGTACAACTGACATTGGGTAATAGTGCAATCCAGGTCATAGCCTGCTATAGATCCCCATCCATGTCCCTAGACTCTCAATCCACATTCCTCAACATCCTGGACTCTATCAAGGTCCAACCCAGCACTGTCATACTAGGAGACTTCAACTACCCCTCCATCAACTGGGATAGATACTCAGGCACCAGTAAACTGGCCCAACACTTTCTGGAATTCATCAGTTCTAATGCCCTGGACCAGCTCATTCTGACACTCAGCAGAGGAAGCAACATCCTTGACTTGTGTGGATTATTAACATATGGGACCATTGCTTGACAACAGTAGTCAGTCCCTACCTGGTCAGATCCAACCATAAAGTAATCACCATGGAAATCCACATCTCACCCACACCTCCTGCAAAGGTAACCACCTTGGAAAATCTCTCCAAAGCTGACTTTGAACTCCTAAAACAGAGGTGGCTAACTTCTCACAAGCACCCATGTCAATGGAAAATACCTGCATGACTGCCAAATCATACACAAATGCACTGTGCAAGCATGCACATCAATGCATGGAACTAGCCATACCCAACAGAACAATGACACTCTCCTCCAAACACTGGAGGCCAATCTTGTGGTCCCCTGTCATTAATAACCTGTACAATCAAAGGAAAAGGTGGAGTCCTAAGAGTGTTAAAACTCCCTTATTAGCCTCAGCAACAACTTGAGATCCTTTATGAAATCATCTAAAGCCAGCTATGACATCAGAATTGCAGCAAACACTGACAATAATCACAAAGCCTTTGACAGTTACATCAAGAGCCTCCACAGCAATACCCAGAAGTGCTTTGAGTTACTGCACAATGCTACCTCCTATACTCAGCCAATAGATATTGCCAACATCTGTGCCAACACATTCAGTGCCAGCTTTATCCCTCTCTCCCCCCTAGAAGAACAATCAGAATGCCAGAAGGATGCCAGGGACCCAGGATTACTGCTGCCCAGGTTACACCTGCATTGACCACGGTCAAGAATACAGCTTCCATGGGACCCAACATTATCTCTGGCTGTGTTCTACATGAACTACAAAGTTACCTGATACCCACATCTGTGTGCCCTGTTCAGTCACAGCCTCATCTCAGGCTTTGTCCCTCCAAAATGGTGCACTGCTACAGTCATCCTTCTCCATAAATGTGTAACAACTACAGACCCTGGAAATTATCAGGCCATTAGCCTGATGAGTCTGATATGTAGAGCTATGGAGCACATCATCAGGGACCTGATCAACAAACATGTAGATAATCTCCTAATTCTGGACTCCACACAGTTTGGCTTTGTGGAAGGGAGATCATACCTGCTCAACCTGGTTGACTTCTTTGAGTCACTCACCAGGGCTGTGTATGACAGTAAGGCAATGCATACAGCCTACATCAATCTGGCCAAGGCTCTTGATATAATTCCTCAATCAGGGATTATTGATGAACTCATCAAACTAGGCATCAACCCCTATATCACTAGGGAGGTTGCAAATTGGCACACAGATAGAACACACAGTGTGAAAGTAACGAACTCCAAATCAGACTGCCAACCAGTCATGAGTGGAGTCCCACAGGGATCACTCATGGGTACTCTCTTGTTCAGCATCTACTTCTCAGGAGTCCAAGCCAACACAAAGGAACTCTGGCTGACCAAGTTCACATAAATCTGCAAGCTGAGAGTGATCATTACCTCCACAGATGATGCAGACATCCTACAGAAAGCCCTCACTGAGACCACTGACTGGTGTGGAAACCATGGCTTGAAGCTTAACACCACAAAATGCATCATTAGCCCCTTTGGTAAAACCTCAGTTCCCACTAAGTACCACATCAGTGGGAGCCCACTGAACACTGTAGGTGTTATAAGAGATCTGGGGACACAGGTTGACAGCAACCTCTCCTTTAATCATCACATTGCTACTGTGATCAAGAAATCCTTCTATGTGGCACATCTCATTACCAAGTGTTTTGCACAAAGGAAGGAACAGGTTATGATCTCTGTGTACTCTTCCCTCATTAGACCAATCATCAAGTATAATGGCCGATTTGGCATGTACCTCACTAGACACCTGCAACAGCTGGGCAGGCCACAGAAGTACCTCACAAGGAGGATCCTAGGCATTAAATACATGTCCTACCCAGACAGACTCAAAAGATTCCAGCTATTCTGTGTCTCATTTCACCTACTTAGAGACAATCTCTGCTTGACTTGCAAAGCCATGTCTGACCCAGCTCTTTTAGAAATGCTACATCTAAAGACATCCCACTCCCTCTGCACCACACACTGCAGGGACCTCAACCTCATTATCACAATCAACACAACATGCTGGAGGGACAGGTTCCTCAACCAGAGACTGCATGTGCCCTGTAATAGTCTTCCCATACATGTCAAGCAAAGTACCTAGATGACCCTGTTCCAGAGAGATCTTGATGAGTGGATGGGTAATAGAAAGTGCACCCCAGGGATCACTCCAATGGCTCTACTTGGTGGAGGCACTGGGAAGTAACATCAGATGGCACAATTGCAGGGCACGTCTATGGGCTAGGCTAGGCTCCAGGGCCATTAGCCTAGTATATACCTATGAACCTATAAGAGGAGTGACATCAGCATGACTGATAAAATAGGACAGTGGGTGGGAAACGTATCAAAATGCTTCTTGCTACAAACATACACACTTAAGCATTCACTTATACACCCACACATGCATTTGCTAGATCTCAGAGTAGAAACCCTGCTTATCTAATTATTTGTACTATAGTGTTACATAGTTATCACATGCACTACAGAGCTTACCGGGCTGAAAACTAGCCAAAGGTGCTCATAAAGGGAATGACATCAGCAGCACTGATAAAGAAGGCCAGTGGGTGGGAAACGTATATCAAAATACTTCTTCCTACAAACATATACACACACACACACACACACACACACACACACACACACACACACACACACACACACACATTTGCCAGATCTGAGAGTAGAACCTCTGCCTATCTAGTTTGTTGTACTACAGTGTTACTCAATTATCGCACTTGCTACACAGCTTACTGGGCTGACAATTGATCAAAGGTGCTGATAAGGGAATGCCATCAGCAGGACTGATAAAGTAGGCCAGTGGGTGGAAAACTTATCAAAATACTTCTTCTACAAACATACACTCTTACAAACACACTTTTACACCCACACACACATTTTCCAGATCTGAGAGTAGAACACCTGTCTAGCTAGTGCTTTGTAGTATAGTGTTAGGCAGTTATCACACATGCTGCAGAGATTATTGGGCTAACAACTGGCTAAAGGTGCTGATAAGGGGAAGGACATCAGCAGGAGTGATAGTAGGGCAGTGGGTGTGAGACTTATTAAAATACATCTTATTACAAACATACACACACACACACACACACACACACACACACGCACACACTCATTTGCCAGATCTGAGATTAGAACCCCTGTCTATCTAGTGATTTGTACTATAGTGTTACGCAGTTATCACACACACTACAGAGCTTACTGGGCTGACAACTGGCTAAAGGTGCTGATAAGGGGAATGACATCAGCAGGACTAATATAGTGGGGCAATGGGAAATGTTGTGGGTGGGAATGGCCTAAAAATGTTTCACCTACAAACAAACACACACTCCCTTATTCTCACATACACAACTGTCACACAGACACACACACACACACACACACACACACACACACACACACACACACACACACACACACACACACACACACACACTTACTAGTATTGAGATTAGAACTGATACCTATCTAGTTATTTATACTACAGTGTTACGCAGTTATCGCATGCACTACAGAGCTTATAGGGGCGATCAGTGTCCTATGGATGGACACACACACACACACACACACACACACACACAC
The DNA here is from genome assembly GCF_019279795.1 of Protopterus annectens. Taxonomy (NCBI): domain Eukaryota; kingdom Metazoa; phylum Chordata; order Ceratodontiformes; family Protopteridae; genus Protopterus; species Protopterus annectens. The sequence continues at coordinate 1,180,048,469 of NC_056744.1, read as the reverse complement.
ACACACACAGGCAGGCGATGTGATATTATGAACCCAACCTCAGTACTGTTACACAATGGGGCTCACCTTTCATGCTGACACATGCAACTGTTTACAACTGGTATGCCACTGTCCACAGCAGGACATCACTGTATACCATTCAGGGTATCCATGTGTGACTCACTCTGTCAGTTTCCCCCTGTGTGTCTCTCTATATCACTCTGTCTCTCACTTCCCCACATCTATGTGCGTGTATGCTTGCCATATATTATTATTTGTTGCCCCAATATACCTGTGTGTGTGTATCACATGCAACAGATTCAGATATATCACACGTGGGCCACCTACAGCTGTCTGAGGGTAATCCTGTCTGATTGTGTGTGTAGGACATTTAAGCTGTATATAGCTGTCTGTATGCACAGACATATATACAGAATACTGTCATATAGTCCAATTTGGGTTCCAACATGACCTGTGATTCTCTAAATATAGGAGCATGCCCAGTGTTACCTTCTATAGTTAGAGTGGAACTCCATTCCAGAGGTAAGTGTACTCCAGTCTGGGGTTTTGTGTGCTACAGCCATAACTCTCAGGAGCACATGGGACTTTTCTTCAGGGTCCGGGGTTTGTTTAGCTGACATTTACTGATATATCTGTAGTCTGAGACTGCAATGTATTGTGTCATTACCTAGTGACAGACATCCAGAGATCATCACAGTGCTTTACCAGAGGAATACTAGTTGTATGATGCATAGACCAATATTATGAGTCCACTATGTACATTCTTGCCCAATGTGGCCAGTTGTGAGGTGTGGCTACAGCCAGTTGAGTGATGATGCACTGTGTAAACAGTCCACCAACCTGGTGATATACTGGCTGGGGATCTCCTGCTTGTGTGGTATCTTTCTAACCTGAGATGTCATATCCTGGTGTGGCCGTACCTCTCAACTGTACATTTCTTGGCAGATTGTCCAGGTGTTGGGCTAGAGGTTTCATCCAAACTGTATTTGTATAGCAAGTTAGTTACATATGATTGAAGAGTGATGTTCCAAAATATTGACATGACATTACTGTTTCAGACTACATTACCTTCGGATAAATCCCACTACTGCAAACCCCTCACCCTACCAGTTTTCTCAGTATGTAAGGATGATATTTACAACACATGCCTATCATTGTGCCTTTGTTCTACTTATATTTCTGCCCCTGTGTAGACATGTTGCTGTCAGAGGTTGGGAGATATGGGTGTTGGCACAGAGTGCATTCTACTCTGCAGGCATGTCCATTATATGTAAAAGCAAACATAAAACCAAAGGCATTATTGGAAATAACCACTGGCAACATTACCAATATATTCACAGAAGCCTTAGCACCTTGCCTACACAGCCTTCAAGAAGTCCATTATATGTGCAGTATATTCCACATAGCACTGTGACTTCCAGGTATGTCAGTGGGACAGCAATAGTTGTCAGTGACATGCATAATATTTGGCACTGCAATTATCTGTACATGACCCTGTCAAAGACAACAATGTACCTAAGGCAGTACAAGACAACAGGCAGGAGAACATGCTGGCCAGATCCTGACAGTAATAACCACACATACACATAGCTCATTGACCCCTGCATATTCTGGACATGCAACATGTTTTCGTGTGTATTAGGACAGCCCTGCCATTGCGTGCTATGCTGCTATTTCCCTGCAAACATACATGTTACTGCATTTATGTGGGTATATGGGGGGCACACCTGTCAACTGTACACATTTGCACATACTGTGCTGATATTTGATTTACATTTTAGTTCCATTTAGCATAGTATTGTGCCCTGTCTTGGGAACTAGAGGCATAACAGTAAAGACCAAAGGTCAGATTGTAATGGCATAACATTTCAGTTTCAAACTTCTTACCCTTCATAGCCTTACTGCAACTGCAAGACCTGCTGTACTATCACTGTGTGAGTCTGTAGGGGGGGGGGGGGTAATACAACATTGCCACCATTTGTGGGCTTTTGCATTTGTGGTTTTCCACAGCTGACTTGCTGTGTGCATCTGAGGGGGTGGGTATGGGACCCCCACACTGACATCCATGCCTGTGAACTCTGATCCCCCCCCCAGTTAATTGGCCCCACACATATACTGCAGTGGGATTTGCCACTTTGGGTACTACTGCATAGTGTGTGGAGGCCAATATTGGGTAGACATTTCCAACCCAATGGGTTGCTAAATGGCTTACTGATAGAACCCACACTGTAAAAGTAGCCGACTCCAAATCCAGCTCCAGACAAGTGACAAGTGGAGTACCTCAGGGTTCAGTCCTGGGGCTGCTCTTGTTTGGCATCTACTTCTCTGAAGTACAGGTCAACACTAAGGGACTCTGGCTAACAAAGTTTGCAGATGACTGCAAACTGGGAGCCATTATTGAATCCCCAAATGATGTGGATACTCTACAAAAGGGCCTTACAGAAACAGATGCTTGGTGCCAGAGCCATGGGCTCAAGCTCAATGCCAAGAAATGTATTGTTATCCCCTTTGGGAAAAACATGTATCCATGAATTACCATATAGGTGGCAGTACACTAAACACAGAAAGTGTGATAAGAGACTTAGGGACACAGGTGGACAGTGGTCTCACCTTCGATAACCACATCGCCACAATAGTCAGGAAATCCTTCTATGTGGCACACCTCATCATGAAGGGCTTTTCATCCAGAAAAAGGAGGTCATTGTCCCACTGTACTCATCCCTCATTAGACCCATTATAGAATACAACGCCCCATTTGGTATGTACCTCTCAAGACATCTGCAACAACTGGAAAGGCCTCAGAAATACCTCACTAAAAGAATCACAGGCCTAAAGCAGATGCCCCACGTTGACCGAAAACTCCAGCTATACTCTGTCGCATATCGCCTACTCAGAGGCATCTCTGCTTAACATACAAGGCCATGTCAAACCCAGAGCTGTTGGACATGCTACACTTAAAGAAATCCCAATCCCTCAGAGCTACACGCTCCAGGGATCTAAACCTTGTCATCACAATAAACAAAACATGCTGGAGGGATAGGTTCCTGACCCAGAGACTCCCCAGACTCTGGAACAGATTGCCCATACATGTCAAGCAGAGTGCCTCTTTGGACCTCTTCAAGAGGAACCTTGCCATTTGGATGGGAGAAAGGAAATTCACCCCAGGGATCACGTCAGTCGCCCTGCTAGACAGGGGTCCAGGAAAGTAAATAATGTGGGAAGAAATAGCCAGGGAATTGTTATGGCTAGGCTTGTATAGGCCCTAGGGCTGATAGCCTAGTACCAACCTATGAACCTATGAACCTATGGTGCCCCACATAGCTGTCAGTCGTCTGCTACTATTCCAGTAGGCCACGCCATTCCCTTGCATGCATGCAACAGTACCATACATATGCTACCAGAACATACAGATACATTAATTTATTGTTAAGATGACTGACTTACCTTATGCCTGCAGCAGTTGTGAGGACAGTGCTTGAGGGCTGACTATGTTGGATGCACACAGTACACTGCCTATACATGGTATGTTACAGGCAGTGTGATGTGTGTGTCATCCATTTTTACTGTGTGTGTGAGAAGAGAGAGGTGTCAGTCCCTGGGTGCCTACAGTGTCAGTGTGTGTGTGTGTGTGCTATGCGTTGCCTCTTTGCCATGGCCAGGCCATACTGGGCACACCTCCATTTCCCTACAGGGGGTGGCTCAGGGGGTTCTTCATCTAAGTCCCTCTGTACCTGTGGGGACCTTGGTAATGATGGGGGGCTGTGTGAGCCTTCCCCATCCTGTCCTGTTGCAGCTGTTTCCACAGGATCATATTTTGTAGCACAGCACATACTATGAACATGTGTGCACATGTGACTGGAGAGTACTGCAAGGCTCCACCAGATATGTCCAAGCAGTGGAACCATGACTTGAGCATCCCAAACACATGCTCTATAATGATTCTGGTTTATGCGTGTGCCTCATTATGGCATTCTTGAATGGGAGTTTGTGTATTTCTGATGGGGGCCATCATCCATGGCTCCAGTGCATAGCCAGCATCCTCCATCAGATGGCCATATGGGATGTCCCACCTGGCAAATCCCTGATACAGCTGTGAGGAATGCCAGATGTGGGAGTCGTGATAGCTTCCACGGCTGCCAGCACACACATTCAGGATAAACATGACCTGGCATTTGATGGAGGGGAAGCCCTTGTGATTTATATAGACTCTACCCTGCTCACCAGGTGGTGCTTTGATGTGAATGTGCATGAAGTCTACAGCACCCAGTACCTCTGGGTATTCAGCTACATGGTGGAAAAGACGCATTTTGCTGGTCAACTCCTCACGGGTGTGGGGGAAGTATATGTGCTCACTAGCATGTGGTAGCATGGCATCCAGAAAATGGTGGAGGACCCTGGATGCAGATACCTGTGTGTATATAGATAGATATAGATTCATAGGTAGGTACTAGGCTATCGGCCCTTGGGGCCTATACAAGCCCAGCCAAAAAGGTACCCTGGCTTTTGCCACCCAAGAAAATTATTTTCCTGTGCCACTGTCGAGCAGAGCCACAGAGGTGATCCCTGGGGTGAATTTCCAATTTCCCATCCAATCATCAAGATTTTTCTTGAAGAGTGCTAATGAGGAGCTTTGTTTGATATAGATAAGTAGTTTATTCCAGAGTATAAGTCTCTGGGACAGGAATCTATCCTTCCAGCATGTTCTGTTTATTGTGGTGACAAGGTTTAGGTCCCTAGAGCGTGTAGCTGGGAGGGATTGGGATTTCTTTAAGCTCTGGGTTTGACATAGCTTTGTATGTTAGGCAGAGATCACTTCTGAGTAGGTGATATGCGACGGAGCAAAGCTGGAGTTTTTTGAGATGGTCTGCGTAGGGCATCTGTTTGAGGCCGGTAATCCTCTTTGTGAGGTATTTCTGCGGCCTTTCCAGTTGTTGTAGATGTCTTGTGTGGTACATACCAAAATGGGTGCTGTACTCTATAATGGGTCTAATGAGTGATGAGTAGAGGGGAACAATGACCTCTTTTTTTCTGGATGAGAAACCTTTTGTGATGAGGTGTGCCACGTAGAAGGATTTCCTGACTACTGTGGTGATGTGATTTTCAAAGAAGAGAATACTATCCACCTGTGTCCCAAGGTCGATTTTCACACTTTCGGTATTAATTATACTACTGCCTATGTTGTAGTTCATGGGTACAGAGTTTTTACCAAAGGGGATGACAATGCACTTTTTGGCATTGAGCTTGAGGTCATGGCTTTGACACCAGGCATCTGTCTCAGTGAGGCCCTTTTGTAGGATGCCCACATCATTAGGAGTTTCGATTATGGCTCCTAGTTTGCAGTCATCTGCGAACTTCATTAGCCAAAGACCTTCTGTGTTAGCCTGTACTTCAAAGAAGTAGATACCAAACAGGAGAGGACCCAGGACTGAACCCTGTGGTACTCCACTTGTCACTGGTCTGAAGTCGGATTTGGAGTCTGCTACTTTCACAGTGTGGGTTCTGTCAGTGAGCCAGTTGGCAACCCATCTTGTGACATAAGGATTTATACCTAGTTTAGTGAGTTTATCTATAATTCCAGAGTGGGGAATGGTGTCGAAAGCCTTGGCAAGATCTAGATAGGCTGTGTGAACCACCTTACCCTTGTCTACGGCTTTGGTGACTTCTTCAAACAAGTCTATCAGGTTTAGGAGGCATGATATGCCTTTTACAAACCCGAACTGGGTGGGGTCCATAGTTTGGAGATTACCAATGTCTTTGTTTATAAGTTCCATGATTATACATTCCATGGCCTTGCAGACCAGGCTCATCAGGCTAATGAGGCAGTAGTTCCAGGGGTCCATGGTGGCTCCCCCCTTGTGGAGTGAGATAACCGTCGCTGTGTGCCATTCAGCAGGCACAAAGCCTGAGGTGAGGCTATGATTGAACATGGTACTGAGGTGGGGTGCCAGTTTGTTCTGTAGTTCATGTAGAATGCAGCCTGGGATGTTGTCTAGTCCCATGGATGCTGTGTTCCTGGCTTTGGAGAGTGTGGTTTATACCTGTGCAGCCGTGATTACAGGAACTTTGCATTCTTCCGGTATAGAGATAGGCTCTTTAGGGGGTGAGGGGGGGGGGTAAAGTTAGCACTGAACCTATCTGCCAGGATGTTGGCAATATCAGTTGGGTCTGTATATTTAGTGCCATTGTGCTGTAACTCAGAGCAGATCTGAGTGTTGAAACTGAGAGTCTTGGCATAGCTATAGAATGCTTTGTGGTTGTCTTTAGAATCAGTCGTGATTTTGGTTTCGTAACTAGCTTTGGAGGATTTTATCAGGGATCACAGCTTCTTACTGAGGCTGACCAGGGAGCTCCTCCACTCATGGGATTTTACTCTCTTTTGCAACAGTTTCTTCCTTCTGTTGTACAGTTTGTTTATGGCAGGGGACCACCAGATTGGCTTCCTTTTTTTGGAGGATAGCGGCTTAGTTCTGTTTGGATAGCATGATCCATGCACTCATGTAATTGCTTATAAAGTGCAGTTGTGTAGGATTCAATAGTCGTAACTGTATTGTCCATCTGCATGGGTGTCATGAAGTTCACCACTTCTGCCTTAAGAAGCATGAAGTTGACTGTGGAGAAATTTTTTACCATGGTTTCCTTAATGGGGGTGGGGGCAGGATGTGGACATCTAGGGTAATTAGCTTATGGTCAGATCAGACCAATGAGGCATTGACTTCAAGTGTGGAACACCGGTCATTCATGTTGGTAATGATTAGATCCAGGATATTGTTGCCCCTGGTCAGGTGTGGATAAGTTGATCCAGGGCATTGGAGTTTATGAATTCCAGAAAGCATTGAGCAAAGGAGTTGGTACATGAGTAGTTTTCCCAGTTAATGGTGGGGTAGTTGAAATTGCCCATTATTAGGGTGTTTGGTTGAACCCTAATATTTTGCAGTACATCAAGAAAAGAGGAGTGGGAATCCTGGGGCATGGTGGGTGATCTGTAGCAAGCTACAATTTGGATTGCAGTTTTGCCCAGAGTTAGTTGCACTTGGATAACCTCGGTTGCATTATGCTGAACAACTAGCCTGGAGGTGTGGGTATCCTTAATGAATATGGACACACCTCCACCTTTGGTGTTCTGGTCCAGGTTACATGGCCAAAAAGTGTGGTATGAGTTATAGCCTGGTAGTGCAGGGGTGTTCCCTGGAGCCTTGAACCATTTTAAGGAGTGCCTTGAGTGAGTGCATTTTGAGATTTAGACTTCTAGCATTGAGTAGCATCACCCTCAGTTTTTGCTTGCCTGTTCCTGTTACGGTGGCGAATTTGTCATTTGAACCTTGCCTAAAAAAAGGCACTATAGGGGCGGCAAGAACCTTAGCCAGTATCCGGAATCCCAGGGGTGACAGGTGCAGGCCATCTCTGGCAAAGCATCGTGGTCTGTTGACCATTTCATCCCAGGCAGATAGATACTGGATCCCTTTAGAATGGCATCAGAAGCTTAGCCAATTGTTGAAGTCAATCATTTTTTCCTTGTACTGCGGCATCATTCTGGGTGATGGCAGAATGCTACTCAGGGCTAGGGTCATACCTGCCTGGGCTACAAGATCGGAGAGCTCTTCCATGTCTCTTTTCATGTAGTCCAGGGAGGTATGTTTCAGGTTGTTCACACCAACATGGACAATGACAGAGTCATATTTGTACTTGTTGTGGAGTGACCTGAGTGCGTGGGTTATGTGGAGGATCCTGGCACCCGACAGGCAGCTGACAGTAACCTTCTCCTTGTTTAGCCTGGTGAGTGGGACATCACTGTGCCTGACTAGAGTCACCTATGACTAGTGTGTTGGGTACATTGTTTTGCCTTATTGGCTGTGGTTGAGTGGCACACTGAGTCTGCAAGCTATGTGTCATTTGGGTTGTGTTGGGGGGTGGAGTTTGCTTGCATTTCTGCTTTGGAGGTCTCTGTTGCTTGAGCAGATTATTATTTAGAGCCTCTGCAAATGTTTTTGTGTTTCTATGTGTGGATTTTGGTGGTGTAGATTTGGTGAGACTATGTGATGAGTGTGGTGTGGTGCAAGTGTTTTCCTTCTCCTCTTGACTGTCAAGTTCAGTCTTGATTGGAGAGACCTTTACCTCCAGTTTGGCTAGATAAGTGCATCTCTCACAGGTTGTAGTGCTGGGTGGTAGGAGGAGAGGGTTGTCTGTGTACATGAGGCAATTTCTGCATTGCCCCAAGATGCCCAGATTCATCAGATAGACAGGGGAGAACACTGGGAGATGACCCTTGGACATGCCTGAATAAAAAATATTTTCCTCTAGATAAGTGAGGAAAGTGAGTACAAGAGCTGTTTTTCTCTAAGCAAGTGAGGAAAGTAAGTACCAAAACTGTTTTCCTCTAGGTAATGAGGAAGGATGAGTGCTGTAGTAATTAGTAGGTTATTTAGTGCTTACAAGTTCTGAACAAGTGCTGATCATGAATAAGCAAATTCAGGTGTTAAAACTAAGAATCTGTATCTGGACTAAACTAGTTACAGGAAAGTGGGGGGGAAACAAGTGCAAATGCGGGCTTTTAAATCAGAAAGTTGAAAGAGATGGAAAAACTGCCCAAACGGCCAATAACTACAATTTCTGGACCAGAACCACTCCTTATGTGGTAGATAGGTTACCTAGTGCTTACCACTCCCACTGATAAGCTAGAAGGCTTCCCTCCAACACAGAAAGCTTGGGGGGGCTCAGAAGCTTACATACAGTCCTGAATACAGCAAATCTGAATCTGGACTACACTAGTTACAGGAAAGGTAATTTTTTTTTAATATATATATATATATATATATATATATATATATATATATATATATATATACAGAAAAGTAGCTAAAACAGCAGTAAAAACAATTCAAATGCAGCGCAAGCTAGCACACTGAGAATGTAGTAATGTTAGACCAAACAGTTTAAAAAATGCAATTAAATTCAAAATGACTAAAAACAAGTGCAGAAGGAGTCTATTAGGTAGAATGAGGTAAAGAGATCGGACTGGGGGAGTGTCCCAGGTCAAATCTACAGTGGGGGCGGGCAACTGCAAAAGCCTCCAAATTTAAACAACAAGACAGGAATAGGGAGGGTGGGTATGGGAAAACCAACACCTTCAGCAGAGATCTGAAAAAACTATACAGTGAAGCAAAAATAACAGTGCACAACTCTGAAGTCAGCCAGCAATGATATAAAATTAGTCAAACAACAATTACCAGTACTCAACTCTGAAGTGCCAGAAAAATATACTCAGTTCTTTATATCTCCAGATAGTTTGAAGAGCACTCTGTCAGGACACAGGAAGGCTCCAGCAATGATATGATATATATATATATATATATATATATATATATATATATATATATATATATATATATATATATATATATAAATGCATGGGTCTACTTTCGTTTATCGAAAGTACACCTCTTCGAATGCTAAAAGCCCAAACTCACATCAGAGAAAGTGCAGTTTTCTAAAAACACACTTTCAAAAAACACAGATAAGCGAATTCCATTTGGTCATTTCAGGATCCTTTGGAAGTAGAGGTGAGGTGTTTTTTTCTCATTTTTTACAGTTATAACAGGAGTGTAACTTTTAGGGCAGTTGGGGCTTTTAGGCCTCTGCGAATGTTTTTGTGTTTCTATGTGTGGATTTTGGTGGTGTAGATTTAGTGAGACTATGTGATGAGTGTGGTGTGGTGCAAGTTTTTTCCTTCTCCTCTTGACTGTCAAGTTCAGTCTTGATTGGAGAGAGCTTTGCCTCCAGTTTGGCTAGATAAGTGCATCTCTCACAAGTTGTAATGCTGGGTGGTAGGAGAAGAGGGTTGTCTGTGTACATGAGGCAATTTCTGCATTGCCCCAAGATGCCCAGATTCATCAGATAGACAGGAGAGAGCACTGGGCGCTGACCCTTGGACATGCCTGAATAAAAAAACTGTTTTCCTCTAGACAAGTGAGGAAAGTGAGTACAAGAGCTGTTTTTCTCTAAGCAAGTGAGGAAAGTAAGTACCAAAACTGTTTTCCTCTAGGTAATGAGGAAGGTTGAGTGCTGTAGTACAGTGGGGGCGGGCAACTGCAAAAGCCTCCAAATTTAAACAACAAGACAGGAATAGGGAGGGTGGGTATGGGAAAACCAACACATTTGATCTGGGACACTCCCCCAGTCCGATCTCTTTACCACATTCTACCTAATAGACTCCTTCTGCACTTATTTTTAGTCATTTTTAATTTAATTGCATTTTTTAAACTGTTTGGTCTAACATTACTACATACTCAGTGTGCTAGCTTGCACTGCATTTGAATTGTTTTTACTACTGTTTTAGCTACTTTTCTGTATATATATTAAAGAAAAAAATTACCTTTCCTGTAACTAGTGTAGTCCAGATTCATATTTGCTGTATGTAAGCTTCTGAGCCCCCCCAAGCTTTCTGTGTTGGAGGGAAGCCTTCTAGCTTAAGTCACGGTACAGCAAGGATATGGAAATGTACCCTTTTCCCCAGTGTAGTGTGATCTTGGAGTTGATATATATAATTAGTGAGAGGTGTGGGAGGTGCAAGGAGGATATGCCCCCCTGCAAAAGTTTGTTTTTAGTGTTTAATTTGGTTTATTTTTCCATTTTTCTTATCTCTGTTTTGCGAAAGTGTGTTTTCTGAAAACTGTACTTTCGCTGATATGAGTTTTTAGTATTTGAAGAGGTGTACTTTCGATAAACGAAAGTAGACCCATATATATGAGAAAATTGTTTTCATCCTTGCCTTGTGATTGCATTTTGACCCCTGACATATGGCTGCCAAACACACACACACACACACACACACACACACACACACACACACACACACACACACACACACACACACACACACACACACTCTCAGAGGGAAAGATGGATAAATGAGTAAAAGAATTAAAAGAAAGAATAGGAAGTTTAAAGATGCAGGATATGAAATGGGATGAAGTAACAGCCAAAAAGATTGAAACAAAATTAAGAAAAGCCTCTAACTGGAAAACCTCAGGCCCCGATGCAGTACCTAAGTTCTGGTTAAAAGTATTAACATCTTTGCATGAAGATTTAGCCATGAATAAGAACTATTTATATGCACACCCTGAACAGACACCAACCTGGCTAATACAGGAAAAACAATGCTCCTACTTAAGAGTGCACCTGCAAACTACCCTAACAATTATAGACCAATAATTTGCCTTCTGACGATGTATAAACTATACAGGGGAATTGATGCTGACAGAGTTTATAGTCATTTAGAAGAAATCTCAATTATGGCAGTAGAACAAAAGGGCAATAAAAGAAAGTCATATGGAACAAAGGATCTTCTGTTGTTAAATAAAGTCATAGCAAAGAACTGTAAAAAGGGGAAAGAATCTAAGTATGGCATGAATTGACTACAAAAAAGCTTTTGATAGTATCCCACATTCATGGATAAAAGAGTACTTACAAATGTATAAGATGCACACCTACACTGATTGACTATATTACAGTGAGCATAAAACAGTGGCAGACCACTTTGCAATTAAGACATGATAAAGGACAATTATTATCCCAGGGATACAAATTCAAAGGGGGATATTCCAGGGTGACTCTCTGTCACCATTACTATTCTGCCTTGCCCTTAACCCATTAAGCTGTTTACTTAACAGCTTAGGCCATGGCTATAATTTAGCTCCTAGAAAACAACAAAGTGTAAAGACTTCTCATCTTCTTTTTGCTGATGATTTAAAAAAGTATAGCTCATCGAATGAGGAAATGAAAGCAACAACTGCAGGTTGTCAAACTTTTTCAGATGATGTAAGAATGTCATTTGGTTTTGAGAAATGTGCAAAAGCAACCTTTAAAGCAGGAAAACTGCAGCACCAGGAAAACATCAGTTTAGGACAAGAATGTGATATAAATGAACTTGAGCAAGTGGGAGTGTATAAGTATTTGGGAATTTATGAAGGATCTACAATACAGCATGAACAAATGTGAATAAAACTTAGTAAGGAATATTTTAGAAGATTTAAATTAATCTTGAAAACACTGTTGACATCTAGGAATAAAATCCAAGCTATAAACCAGTCTGCTCTTCCTGTCCTAACTTACAGTTTTGGAGTGACTGACTGGCCCCAAAACGTGTTGGATAAATTAGATAGGAAAACAAGAAGGATGCTTCATGCTCACCAAATGATTTATAAAAATCAGTGTATACCAAGATTATATATCCCCCATTCTGAAGGAGGGATGGGCCTCCTTGAAATTGATTACATGTATAGATCTGCAGTTGTGGGACTCCACACATATTTGCTGACCTCACAAGACCCAAATATAGTGAAAGTTTTGAAACATGAAAAGAATAAATCTAAGATGACTTCTCTGCTTAATCTAGCAGAAGCATATCAGCGTCAAGCAGGAATGGAAATCAAAACCAGAAGTAGATAAAAATCAGGCAGTAACTGAATGTGCAAAAAAACAAAAGAAAGAATATAAGGTGAAGGAACAAATGAGAAGGCAAGAAATGTGGAAAATGCATAAGTATAGTTGCAAGTGTAGAAAACTTCTGGAAGAACCTCATGTTGATTAGGAATGAACACAGGAATGGTTAAGGAGAGGTGAATTCAAACCAAGAGATGAAAGGTTAATATTGGCAGCCCACGATAGTGGGCTACGTACACATTGATTTACAAAGTCCATTGAACATGTGAGAGAAACATCCAAATGTAGGTTTTGTAAAACCAAACTGGAAACAGTCACACACCTCATTGCTGGTTGTGACATACTAATGGCAGAAGGACTGTATACTGAAAGGCATAATAATGTGGCAAGACTGTTGCACTGGGGATTGTGCAAACATTATGATATTGAAGTGGCTGAAAAACACTGGAAGCATGAGCCACAAAACCATCACAGAAAATGATGAAGTCTATGTTACATGGGATCACCCATTGCCAACAGTGCAAAAGATAGATGCTAGAAAACTGGATATAGCAGTCCAAGAAAAGAAGACAAAAGTATCATTAATCATTGAAATTGCCACACCCGTTGACTACAGTGTCTTGCGTACAAAGAGATACAAAGTCATAAAATATCAAGATTTGCAGGCAGAAATGAGAGCACTGTGGAAGAAAGATACCCAGACAGTTCCAACAGTAGTAGGAGCAATGGGTGTTATAAGAAAGAATCTACAATTGTATTTAGATATGTTACCAATACATGTAACCCCATACAAACTACAGAAGCAGTAATTATTGGGCACATTGTGGGTGCTACAAAGAGCACTTTTGGCTGACATCAAAGAGTGAAACAATACTAGTTTCATGAACTTTAATCATACTTTGACTTAGGAATGGGGTCCATTCCCATCATGGTATTAGAAACCCAAAAGATTTGGAGAAATTAAAAAAGGGAAATTTTAGAGTCAGTGATCAGCTTACAGCAAGTCTGTAGGAGTTGTGAAGTGGCCCGAGTACCCGGAGGAAGATGAATGCATTCCACCTTATGTGGGTATAGCCACCACAGTGCAGTCTACTGCAGTGCCCAATGTCATCACTTGTCACAAGTGGCACTTGACATATGGCTGGTACATAGGATCAATCAGCACTACCAGGCTCTTTGTGAGGACAAGGTGCCCAGGCACACTGTAATGATTGGTCCTGTGAGGTCTGTGGTTGCACAAGCTGCTTCTATCTCCACCTCCCTGTGAAGTATTGCCAGTACCACCATCACTGCATTGACTGACAGTGTTGTTGGATGTCAAGATGAATTACATTTCGAGGGTGAGCAAGTAGGGAGCCATCACAAGGTACACAACTCTCACCTACATTGGTAAGTGTATATTTTTTCTGTTACTCTACCTGCCCATGTTGTGGGTGGCAATGAATCCCAGCCTCTACTGGCATGACATATTTCTAGTAAGCTCCATCCAGGTCATGGTGTCACATGTGTGCACTATCCCTGATACAGGATATCCCAACTCCTAATACAACAGATGTGCAGAGAGTGGGCCCAGCCGAGTTTCACATTTTGGCAGTCCATCCACATTGCAGGAGGAAATATCCCTGACAAAGAATGCTCATCTCCTACAGATCCTCACCTCTGCCTCCTGTGACATGCTACCCTCAACCAGTGTGTGTATTGACAGCCATGTGCCATTTTGTTCCTAACCACATGTGCACAGGATGATGACATTTACCTCCTGCCCCCCATGTGGAGTATGGGAAGATATCTAATGTATGGTATGCTTCTCCTTCCATGCAGTCATGTGTGTGCACAGTCCAGCTGTACCTACACCATGGGGCTGGCCTGCCTTCTCTCTCACAATCATCTTATGTAGCATATAACACATACTACAAGCATCCTGTAGGCTTTGGAAGAATTATACTGCAGCACCCCGCATGACATATCAAGGCAGCAGAAGCAGGTTTTGAGCTAGCCAAACATATGTTCATTGAAGTCATGGGTTTGTCCATGTGCTGTGTTGTACTGTTGTTTGGCAATGCTCTGTGAGTTCCATACACTCATCATTAGCATGACTCCAGTAGGTATCCAGCATCACCTGCAATGCAGTTGCAGCTTATATAGGGGTTACTACATTTGGACACACTATATATGTAGATCTATACATTTCCTTTAACCACTGTGTCTGCATTTACCAGCTAGATGGTCCAGTGGAATGTCTCCTTGCAGAAAGGGATGAAGCAGCTGAGATGTATGCTGTATATGTGAATCATGTGAACTGCCTGCATCATGCAGACACATTGGATATAATACCATGTGCATCTCACACTCCCTTGCAGTTCACAGAATGTAGCATTTCCTTTTACTTTATCTTGGAACTGTGTGCCAAATAGGATTGTTATTGCTGCATGTGTTCAGTCGATGGCATCAGTATCTCACAGATGCACACAGTGCCATTAAAGCCACCTGTACTGGTGTCTGTCTGGTCTGGTGTGTTAGGCAATCAGATATGCTCATCCATATGTCAAAGCATTATCTCAAGGAACTTGTTCAGCATTCTGGGGGTAAAGAATTGAGAAATATATAATGTATGCCCTGATGGTCTCTGAGAAGATTCTGTATCTAGGATGGAAAGTGCTCTACATACCATGTTCCACATCTAGGATGGAAAGCGCTATACATACCGTGGTTCCCACAAGGATAGGAAGACCATGCATTCCTAAAGATTCCATGTGTTGGTGGCACATATCAACCAATTCTGTACCATGTCCCAAGCTAAATGGAACTGGTTAATGTGCTTTTTGCCATACAAGTTATGGAAGTTACCTGCTACAACAGGCATTGTCTCTGATGCCTCCTTCAATATATAGGCAGTAACTGTCAGCACTGATGGCTAGTAGATTCTATTGTGTGACTGCTGCTGGGATCCCAAGCAGTTTTGCTACCTGCAACTCCAATATTTTCAGTGTATTTTGACCTTTTATGTTCTAGTGCATATTGCTGTACTTACCCCTTTACAGTTATGAAATATGAATATTGGATATTATTATGGCCTCATTTCCTTAGCCACTTTCATTTACATATTATTATGCTCTATTTTGCATATATTTTCTTTGGTACACATCTTCTTGCTTTACCACAGCACAACCAAGCACTGTTTATTTATTTACTTCATTTATTTGTATTTGTTTAAGAGATAATTCAATTGGGTGATTGTCACTTTTCAGTGGAAGTCCATGAAGATCAGCTCTGTAAAAGATATAATGGTAATTATAACTACCTATATACATTCAATAAAAAAACAATGTATCCATAACATGGAGCGGAACATACCAGACTGCATGTGGCCATTTCACATGTATCTGCACACTGCACAATACACAACCTGTCTATAAATCCCAACCATTGTTACTCAGTAGTGCTTTCACATGCCTGTTCAGCTTTTCATATATGTATATGCATGTACATATATATATATATATATATATATATATATATATATATATATATATATATATATATATACCACATTTGCTGAAAAAAATGCTTTTATTTTTATCTTGTGACTGCAGTTTGCTAATTTTATATATACTACTTCTACAAAAATCTGGCATTTAGCCTCTTCATAATTATATATTTGTGGGCATAATTATTGTTATGTCTAAAATAAAACTTTTTATGTTTTGTGTTATTTGCATGTATTTCAGCTTTTTATTCAGCACCATGTGTGCCACATAAGTCTTTTTGGTTTTGTATCTGGACCCAGCTTTTTATGCAGCACCAACATGTGCCTCACATGTCTTTATTTGTTGTGTATCTAGCTCCGGATTTTTGTACAGCACCAACAAGACTGGCACTCAACTAAATATACAACCTTTGGTATATAACAAACATACCTGCCCTTGGTGATCCAAGATTGTATTTTATCCCAGTCTTGTCTGGCTTTTTATGTCAGCAAGACCAATGCTTTTAATGAATATATATATATATATATATATATATATATATATATATATACCAGCAGATTTATAGTATCAACATAAAAGATGACAAAAAAGCCCTTGCTAAAGTCATCTCATGTACAAAGAACTGTTTTGGCAGTTAAGATTAGACGCAGCCAGTAGCCCTGGTTTAAATGAGTCAACATCCATTGCTAGCGTTTTTAAATATAAAGCATCAATTTTATGAAACATGGTTGCTTGTAGCTTTAAATTGTGTTGGTAGGCTTTGACACAATGTAACGGGGTTGGTTATCTTGTATATATAGGAGTCTGTGTATTAATTTCTTTTTTATGATGTCATTTTCCTTTGTAATGATTTTAAATGGTTCTAATGATGTCTAAATTTTGTTTAGATGAAAGAGCTTAACCTTTTAATGCATTTTAAGCTTGAGTTTATTTTATTAAAGTTTTGGATTATTTCTTTGGATTCCTTGGCTTCCAGTATGTTTTTGGATTATTGGTTGAGTTGTACAATACTGAGTGGTTGCTTCCTGCTTTGCTTTTTTTATTATGAATATGTTTAACTAACATTTTGTATTCATTAACATCTGTACATTTTACTGTGTATAGCAAAACATTAAATTACAAATTGTAATTCACAACAACAATTTAGATTGATATACATTCCAAGGCCACTGAGTCCCATTACTGTTCACACCTTGCCAGTTTCCTGCTTCAGGCATTGCACTTCCTTTCTCCAGGAGGGTCATACCAATCAGTCCCAGAATAAATTTGTGTATACCCATCCAGCAATTTAGTTGATGTTTAAAGTAAGATAGTAAGTTGCACTGTTTAAAATGTTGTTAGAAATTTATTCCAAAGGTTAAGGTGGTACTGGGATAAAAAAAAAAAAAAATGTCCCTCCAATGTGTTTTATTTTTCTATTAGTGAAGATTTAGGTCCCTGGATCTTGTACTGGTAGAGATATTGTACTTGCAGGGAAACATGAGGTCCAGGACAACTTGGTCTCTAATGGCTCAATAAGCTAGACAGAGATCTCCCCTCAAAAGTTATGTCACAGAATACAAGTATAATGCATCCAGACTCTCTTGGTAGCTCAGAGACTTTAGGCCTGTGATCTGTTTGGAAAGGAGTCTTTGGGATCTTTCTACTTGTTTAATATGATTAGTAAAATAAATCCCAACGGAGGCACTGTACTCGATAACTGTACTTTATAAATTACTTCCCCCCTGTATAAGGTTAGCTCAGTGTACTTAATTTAATATTTAGTTGCGTATTCATCGTAAATTAAAATTTCTTTGCATTCTGTACTAACTGATTTTGATTATTCTTTTCTTTCAGAATTCTTTATTCGTTTGTAACTGAACATGGGCTCCTTAAAGGAGTATGGTATGAATGATGTGCCAACGCAGAAGCATGTAGCACAGTGTGATAATTGATACTTATATTTAAAGTTAACACCAGATAATATTGGTGACCTGTGCTCCTCATGTCAAAAGCTGGATGCTTTGCTTACCGTCGTTAGTAGTAAATCTAGACTCACTGATTGTGACTGCACTTGTGCAATTGGCACAACTTGGAAAAATTTATTAATGACTGGGCTGAAGAGCTAAGGAATATTAGGCAAAATGCAAATACAACACACTTAGGAAAGGAAGTATCTACTGTCAGTAAAGATCATTCAACCTTTGCTAACCATGATACTGTCGATGGAAACTTTGTAATTCTGGATACAAGTATTCAGCAATCTGAAGATTCAGAGGCTGTAGAAGAAAATAAGAAAAGAAAGAGGAAGAACTTCACAACAATAACAAGGAAGAAAAAGAAACTGATTAATGTCTGTAATGAAAAGTGAATATACAGTGGATATAAAAAGTGTACACACCCCTGTTAAAATGCCAGGTTTTTGTGATATAAAAAATGAGACTACAATGTAATTTCAAAACTTTTCCCACCTTTAATGTGACCTATAACCTATGAAATACAATTGAAAAACAAATCTGTTAGGGGAAAAAATATTAAAAAAAAAATGTACAATATGCTGGTTGCATAAGTGTGCACACCCTTAAACTAATACTTTGTTGTGTGAGCACACCCTTAAACTAATACTATGTTGAAGCACCTTTTGATTTAATTACAGCATTCAGTCTTTTTGGGTACACACCTGCCTTCAATTAAAGAGACTCTGATTAACTCCAAATACAGTTCAACTGTCCTAGTCAGATTTTCCTGACATTTACTCAGTTGCCTGCCACAGCAAAAGCCATGGTTCGCAGAGAGCTTACAAAACATCAAAGGGATCTCATTGTTGAAAGGTATCAGTCAGGAGAAGGGTACAAAAAAATTTCCACAGCATTGGATATACCATGGAACACAGTGAAGACAGTCATCAGAAAGTGGAAAAAATATGGGACAACAGCGACGTTGCAAAAAACTGGAGTCCCTCCAAAATTGATGACAAGACAAGACAAAAACTGGTCAGGGAGGCTACCAAGAGACCTATAGCAACACTGAAGGAGCTGCAGGAATTTCTGGCAAGTACTGGTTGTGTAGATGTGACAAAAATCTCCTGTATTCTTCATATGTCTGGACTATGGGGTAGATTTGCAAATTTTAAGCCTTTTCTTACACAGAAAAACACCTAGGCCAAGCTAAAATTTGCAAAACAATACATCAAGTCTCCCAGAAGCATGTGGGAAAATGTGTTGTGGTCTGATGAGACCAAGGTTGAACTTTTTAGCCACAATTCCAAAAAAAGCACGTTTGGCACAAAAACAACACTTTGCATCACCAAAAGAACACCATCCCTATGGTGAAGCATGCTGGTGGCAGTATCATGCTTTGCGGTTGCTTTTCTTCAGCTGGAACTGGGGCTATAGTCAAGGTGGAGGGAATTACGAACAGTTCCAAATGCCAATCACATTTGGCTCAAAACCTTTAGGCATCTGCTAGAAAGCTGAAGATGAAGAGGAATTTCACCTTTCAACATGACAATGACCCCCAGCATACATCTAAATCAACAAAACAATGGCTTCACCAGAAGAAAATTAAAGTTTTGGAATGGCCCAGCCAGAGCCCAGACCTAAATCCAATAGAAAATTTGTGGGGTGACCCAAAGAGGGCTATGCACAAGAGATGCCCTCGCAATCTGACAGATTTGGAGCACTTTTGCATGGAAGAGTGGGCAAATATTGCCAAGTCAAGATGCTGCATGCTGATAGACTCCTACCCAAGAAGACTGAATGCTGTAAATAAAGCAAAAGGTGCTTCAACAAAGTATTAGTTTAAGGGTGTGTACACTTATGCAACCAGCTTATTGTACATTTTTTATTTTTTATATTTTTCCCATAACAGATTTGTTTGTTTATCAATTGAATTGTACAGGTTATAGGTCACATTAAAGGTGGGAAAAGTTTTGAAATGATTTATTGTGGCCTCATTTTTTATATCACAAAAACCTGGCATGTTAACAGGGGTGCGTGCACTTTTTATATCCACTATATATACTAAAAAAAAGACTCTGATTTATGTGACACACAGACAGTAGCATAGCTAGGGTGGGGTGAGAGAGGCAGCTGCCTCAGGCACAAAGTGTTGGGAGGTATCTTTTGTTAATGCAATACCAGCTTTTAAAAAATTGCATTTGTGGTCATACTTGAGCATGTAATACTATGTGTGTGGTCTAAACTGTAGCAAGCAGTTTGCTGCAGTTTAAAAGTAAAAAAATATATATTGTTTTGTTTTAACTAAAACGTGAGCTCTGTAGCACTCTGTGCAGCTAGGCTATAAACTGTAGCAACTGTTTGCAACATTTGGAGCAAGCAGCTTGCTACAACTAAAACATGAGCACCACAGTGCTCCATCCAAGCAGGTTATAAACTGTAGCAAACGGTTTGCTTACAGTTTAAAAGAAATATTTTGATGGAAAGGTTGGAGGCAGGGCAGAGAAATGGGACCTGAATGGCTGGGGCAGGAAAGAGGAGTGAGTGTTTTGCATCTGGCCACTTGGTTGGCATGGTAGTAAAAGGAACATCCTTTTTTGTTCTTCACTGGAAGAGTTTGGGGTTGTAGGTCTAACTGTAACAACAAGTCAAGTAGTGAGAGTTCAAAGACCTTGTCTTTGTATCCATAAACATTCTACTTCATTGATTGTTTTTGGTGGAAAACCATCTATGGGGAGGGAGGAGTAACTGCATTCTGTTGAAGTACCTGATTGGCCCTCTCCTCATCTCAATTGTTCTCCAGCTACTTTAGTCTCATTTCAAGCCAAACTCGCTGTAATTCTCCCTGTTGCAGTTAACTTAGGTATATGTTAACAGTTATCTAGTTAAAGTTATCAGGACTTCTCTTATCTCCTGATTCACTGCAGTTTTACAGATTGTTTTCCTGGTACTTACTTCACCATGGGGCAACTTGCTTCATTTAGCCCTGGCAACACTTAGGCTTCATTCCCCAACCCTACCCTACCCTACCCCAAATCCCCATACACCCCCACTACATCCGAACTTATTCCTGTCTTACTCCACCTCCTTTACTCATCCTCCTATCCTGCACCTAAGCACACTATCCATTCAGAAACTGTTCTCATTATACCATCCCCATCCACTTCTGTTCTCAATTCCTTCTCAAATCTCACTCTGCTCCCTCCCATCAAAACCTACCCTTTTGCCACACTATTATCACTGCTTATTAACACTCTCAGCATACTACAAGTTTTTATAGCACTAACCATGCTGTTCCCCTCCTGTATCACGTTACTCATCCTCCTGCTCACATTCCTAACATCCTTACCAGAAGTAATAATAAATAAACACACCTCAACTATTAATTCATCCTCACCTATCAACCACCTTCCCACTTGCTACTCGAAAATATCTTTAAGCTTATTTCCCATAACTCCTTTCCACTGCTGTAACCCAAAAATACTAAAAAATGTCAGTCCCAATGTCAAGTAATACGTCTACCCATCTCTGCTAAAAAATGCCATAATAAAAAAAACATCTTTTCCACCACACATCAATGTGGTGACATCCACCTCGAGGCAGGTCCCAACCAAACCCCAAACCAAATAATACATCCTAAAAGTTTTAAAATAGTCACTCTAAACCTTAGATGCATGTGGAACAAAATCACAGATTTTCATGCCTCAATGACTCAACACAACCCAGATATCCTAGCCAAAACAGAGACATGCCTAAAACCTGAAATAAAAGATGCTGAAATACTATCCCCTGGTTATAATACTATTAGAATCAATAGAACACATAAAAATAAGTTGGAATAGCTATAATCTTCTCAAATATATTAACAATAACTCCTTATAAAGGCAAAATCCAAACATTTGGAAAAGTAGAAATCCTAATCTCATTCCTAAAGCTTAACAGAGCCAAGAGCATATGCATTGCTCTGCTATATATCTCCCTCTAGGACAGAACATTCCATTACATGAAAACATACTGTCCTGGATAGCAGATACAATCACAAATGAAATTATCCTTCTGAGTGATATAAACATTAACGGGCAGTCTTTATCTGCATATTCAGCAGTCAACAGCATGAACCTCTTTGGATTCACTCAACTTATTAATACACCAAGATATGGCAAAATAACTCCCAATAATCTATCTTGGACTGGAGTCTGGTTACCATCCTATCTAATGTTACCTCCTTGGGTACCCTTCCTGATAAACTAAGTGACCACCTGTACAAACAGAAAAAAGCCGTAAAAAACAATAAACCAGAATGGCTTCAGTGGTAAAAAAAGATCCACTAGGTGTATAGTATAATGCAAAGCACTTTAACAACACACACAGAGGAAAAATGAATAAATAAATGAATAATAGTAATCCAAATAGACCAAATCCAAGCACTTTCATCTCCTGTGTAGGAGACTTTTTCAAGAACAGGGCATGCTCAACAACTGAAAACATTTGTACCATCCTTAATTAAATTTCAAACCAAAACACCAATCATTTTCTGTTTCTACTAATTAATCCATTAGTGCAAGATGTAATAATTAAGGGTGTAGCACAACAAAATATGTAATAGAATATGTAGTTCTACCACGACCAAGCAATACAAATATTAAAACATGTATGTGTGTATACTGTTTATACAATACAGTCAGTTATCATGAATTTAAAAAGTATATAACTGGTGTACTTGTATTAGGTTTTACAAGTGCATACACATACGCACATGCTTGTGTAACCTATTCACAAAAAATTCATGAATATATGAATGAATACTTATTCATTATTATCTGTATAAGTAAAAGTGTAAAATATGTGTGAGTATATATAACTTATATACATGCATAAAATTCATTTTAGAGGATCATAATGCACATAATTAATATTCATTACCAGCAATATACATATATGTTGGTATCATAAAAAAAATTTAAAAAACATATTAAATAAATGAGTATAAATGTGTTTGTAATAAATTAATAAATAAATACATAAACATATTATGTTAAACACTTAATAATTGTGAAATAAGTGACCACCTGCTGACTTATAGCCACAGGAATACTACATAACTGATGAAGGAACATAGTTCAAAACTACCTGTAATCTTTCCATTTTCCTCAAATAGTCTTTCATTGGAGCTCCGAAAGTAAAGTAGTACATGCTAGAAAGACTCCCCTTAAATGATGCAGTTGAATACTTCAGTGCAGCATTTCTAAATATTCTTAACACCTTAGTCCCACAGTTTACAAAAAGAATCAAAAACTGCCGTACCCAATGACTTACCAATCAATGTAAATTCCTTATGACATTAAGTGTGGATTAACTGGCAAAAGAATAAAAATGACAAAACTCTGCAACTATTCAGACAGCTATGAAACAAAGTCAAGAAACAAGTTAATGGAGGCCAAAAGTCTTATACTCATCTATACAGACAGCCATAAAAACAACCCTAAAAAATTCTGGTCCTCCATATCCTCTCTTGTCAACCCAGGTACAATAAGGATCCCAGTCCATTCTCAGACATTCCCCCTTTTAAACAGCTACCAGTTTCAATACCTACTTCATAGAATGCATAGCCAACTTAATCTCAAACTCACCTAACACACCCTCTACAATGTAGACAGTGTTCCCTACCTTAGATCATAGCACATCTCCTTCATAATCAGTTTCTATAACTCTCATAAAAGAGCGTTTACAAAAACTAAAATTTTGTTCCTCCTCAGCCAATAACCTTCCGCTGGAATATCTAAATCTAGCCACAGATACAATAGCATACCCAATTAGCATTCTCATTAATAGATCAATTACAGAATCCCATGTCCCTAGCTTATGAAAAATGTCACATATTATCCACGTACATAAAGGAGGTAATTCCACTGACATTACAAATTTCTGTCCCATAGACATCCTGTCTCCTCTCTCTAAAATCCTTTAAAGATGTATACATCAATAATTTCTCTACTATCTCTTACAAAATAAGCTAATCACCAATATGCAACATGGATTTCAGCCAGACGATAGCACATCCACTGCATTGCTATTATTTACAGACACTGTCAATAAAGCATGCAACTCTAATAAACTTGTATCTGCAGAGTTTCTAGATCTATTAAAAGTCTTTGACATGGTCTTTCACACTAAAGCCCTCAATCATCTCCATCTATTCAATGGTTCTCTAGCTACCTTGCCAACAGCCAGCAAGGTATAAAAGGGCAAGGGTCCTTCTCTGCATACCCTCCTACTTCCACAGGAGTCCCACAGGGATCCATCCTTGACCCTCTACTATTCAATATTTTTATCAATAACTTACATTCATCTTCTTGCAAAGTCACCTTGATTCAATATATAGATGACTCATTCATCATCTTAACCCACCTCCAAGAAATCACTCAGCCTTGCCTCTATGAAATCATTCAACAAGCTGTCATCTCCATTGAAACCTGGCTTACAAGAGCAAAACACTTATTGAATCTCCCAAAAAACGAACTGACACTGAAATTGAATTAGTTCACCATACCAAACTATTCGGAGTCATAATAGATGATAATCTTAAATTTGACCTCCACATCTAAAGCAATATAAAGAAAACACATCAAAAACTGGGCATGCTATACAGAAACAAACATTTTCTGAGCACATCCACAGACGTTACTCTAGCCAAAACCTACCTTCTGCCCTGCCTACTCTAAGGAGACTCAATTCTAACCAATTTACAATCATCCATTAAAAAAGAAAGAAACTTGAAAGCTGCTACAAAAAATTGCTAAGTTTGCTACTAATTTATTCTCCTTTACCCATCACTGTAAAGCTCTGCATACCCTTAGCTGGCCTGAATTCCCCCTCTAACTCTCCTACATTCATCTTAAAACAAACCATTAGCCTGCCCATGTCTTAACCCTTCAATTAACATATATTTCCCTAAAAGAACTCTCAGATCATAAGACAAACAACTTCTCACCATAAATAAACCAAATAAATCCCCTGGACAAAGCCTATACTCATCCTCAGTAGCAAAACAAATTGGAACTCCTCACCTCTAACCACCAGAACTGTTTCGAACCTTCCCTCCCTATAAGAATACTTTACAAAATCGTAGGTCTATATTAGAACATCGAAGTTACAGAACTTTGAATGTTCTAATATCGACCCCTATTCAGCGAACGCTGACAACTTCAAACATTCAGAACAGTGAATTTTTTCCTGGGGAAAAAATTTGCTGTTCCAAAACACATACACACAACACAAGCACACCAAACAGACAGCAATCCACACACATACACCTAAAATCTTACATCTAACCCAACACTAAACTGTACAATCACCACTAACTATCCACTTACCTTAACCCAAACCCTAACCCTAAGGTCCGTCACTATTGCACACTCATCTCACCCGCACCCTAACCCTAACTCACCTACCCCACCTTAACCCTCACGTCCACACAATCTCACACTTACCTGACCTGTGCCCTAACCCTAACTCACCTAACCCGCCCTAACCCTCACGTCCACACATTTGCACACTTACCTGAACCCGACCCGTAACGTTCCACCACAGCGCTGAAAATAGCGAAGCGACAGAAATGGACAACCAAATTCTTTCCCTAGGAAAAAAATTTGGTTTTCTGCAGCTTTGCTAATTTCAGCGTTCCCTGAATAGGGGTCGGTATTAGAACATTCAAAGTTCTGAAACTTCGATGTTCTAATATAGACCCCAAAATCACATACCTGGTCATGTGCCAATCCTGGCTGACCTTACTCTATACATCACTCACCCACTTCATCCTAAGTCACACCTCACAACCCTATCCAATCTCTTACTCCACTCCTTTATTTTGCTTTTCTCACTACCTTACCATATCCATTTTCTCTCAGCAGACCTTTTGTCTACCTCTTTCTGTTTCCTCCTTACTCACCTAAGCTACCTGTAGACAGCCTACCCTGCACTCTTCTTATAATCGTCTTTTCTCTCATCCTTACTTCCTTCTATAACCATAATATAAACATCATCTTCCATACTAAGACATCACTCAGTTTCCCATCACTGTCTCTAATCATGTAATCTCTAATATCTTTTTAAATATCTTATTAGAATTGTCTTGGGTCTCATTTGTCACAAACTGATCTATTTAACAAATAATATGACTAATGAGTTTTTTCTCACATATTTTCTCCAAATCATGTTATTGTTTTTAATTACATTCTACTATGAAATACATGTTCTATGTTTTTCTCATTACAACATTTTTCACTGCTGTGGTTTATAGTGTAACATGATATTTTGTGATTTCAAATATCTGTAATTGTTTTTTGAAAGATTGTGATTGTGGAGATTTTCTCCCCAGGCCTTTTGCTCTTCTCTTGAAGAGCAGGGGATGGGGCACTGCTTCACAATACTGGCGCAGGGTGCACTTTGAACCAGCTATGCTTCAGCACACAGATTACAGGGGATAACATTCTTCAATCAGAAAATATTCAGTCTACAGAAAAAGGCATCATTTTTCAACAGAGAAGGTAGAAAAAAGACACGAGGTGCAGGCAAAAAAGGAAGAAATCAAAACAGAACTTGGAAGGACTGAAGAACATTACCATAAGACAAAAGAAGATAAAGAACAAAGTGGACACCCTGGCTCAAGCTGTGGATGTACAGTGACAGCCAAATGAGAACTATGCTTCCAAATGTAATAAGCCAAGAAAACAGTGAGATTAATAAGACTAATGGTGATGAAGAACGCTCCTTTGCAATAACTGATAGAACAGATATTATTGAATTAGAAGTGGGATATTCTTCAGATCTGGTCAGTAGTGATATATTAGTAATTGGATTTGTTGGTACAAATGATCTCATCGGTAAAGAATATCTGATTGTTTAGTAATGAACTTACAGTCCTCTTAGATGGCATAGTATAGTTTGTACAGGTGTAAGAATGTATTTTTCACAAATCACATACAGAAAGGAGGGTTAGCTCAGCATGAATGAGAAAATTTGGGGGTAGATACCTACATGAAAAAATAGCCCTTTTTAAAAAGTGGAAATGTGTAGAGCATCCAAGCCTAATTTTGGGCACACATGTTTAGAAAGGATGGCCTTCACTTGTCAAGACAAAGGAAGAGAACTTTTGCAGCACATACATGTCAATATTTGACTAAAACAAAATGGGATTTTTGCCAGGTCAGAAATCTAACAGTTCACATATAGCACCATTTCAGGTATCATGGATGGTTGTTAATGCTAGGACCATCAATACAATTTTTTTATTGGAAAATGTGTTACATTCACACATAATTGATATTGTTACCTTTTGTGAAGCATGGTTAAAGAACAATGACTGGAAACCAGATCTGTCAGGGTATAAATATTTTTACTGTACCAGACATTGTAACAAAAAAGCAGGTAAAGGTGTTATGACAGGGATTAAAGATTGTTATGAGACCTGTGATTATTGCATGTCCAGTGATGACAATAATACTGTAGACTGTGTAACTGTAACAATAAAGATAAACCTGGAACATATAACTATTGTT
The DNA here is from genome assembly GCF_019279795.1 of Protopterus annectens. NCBI lineage: Eukaryota > Metazoa > Chordata > Ceratodontiformes > Protopteridae > Protopterus > Protopterus annectens. The sequence continues at coordinate 1,180,021,049 of NC_056744.1, read as the reverse complement.
GAACTGTATAGACCACCAAAGTCAAGTTCTGATGACCTAGAGGAATTCATATATTTCTTGCATAAAGCACAGGAGGGAAAATAATAGTGACTGGGGACTTAAATTTATCAGAAACAGACTGGAATAATATTAATTCAACATTAATAAGGAAATTATTTGCAATGTATGTTCATGAACAACAGTTAATTCAGATTGTAAAAAAGCATGCCATGAAATGGGACATACTGAACATTGTTTCTTACAAAGGAAATGACTTACTTCATGTCAAGTTTTACCAGCATTGATGTACAGTGATCATGGGGTTATGAAGGTTAAATTGTTGCTGGATAATTCTACCAAGCTGAAATCTAAACCAGTGTACAAAAGAGTAATAACAAACTAAGGAAGCAAAGCAGTCACTATGTAAAACTAATTGGAGTGATGTGCTCAGTGGAAAAACGTCAGAAGCAATTGGACAGGTGAAATTCTAGGTTACAGTCAAGTTGCCCCACAGAGCACTCTCCTAGGCCCATACTTGTTTACGTTGTATCTTTCAGATCTATTTTTTTTAATCTGAGGTGTTCTACTGCTTGTATGCAGATGACTTGGAAATAAGTAAACTGATTACATGTGTTACAGATAGGGCATGTCTGCAAAATAACTTGACAAAACTGACCATTTGGGCACAGGAGAATTATACACTGATAAATATGTCAACAATTAAGCATATGAGAGTTGGGAGACATAGTTTGAAAGGCGAATATTTAATACAGCATGCAGAGATTGAAACTGTAGATTCATTTATATAGGTAAATCTAGCTTTGAGTTTTTCTATTTATTATCAGCTAATTGGTTAATGATAGTGATAGAACTACAGGATGTATAAAAAAGATGTATAAAATGCCCCTGTAATTCTCCTGGATAATTCATCTCTCCTAGTACTTCACAACTCTCTTCCACACCATTAAACAGCTAATAGTTATCTCCCATGTTTTGAAATGATTGGTTTGCTTTCTGATAAATTTTTGATTATTCGGTTATCAATATCTCTGTATTATGCTATGTTCTATGTTTGCATCTTAAATAATTTTGTTAGTTGCTTTTTGTTAACATGTGTTTTTCATATCTACTTTTTTTCTTAACTAGTTGTAACTAATTGTTTACTGTTACTGGAGCTTTTCTCCCCAGGTCTCCGCTTAAAACAGGTTAGTGGCCCAGTCAGACACTACCCGGTTAACAAAAGTAAATAAATAAATCTAGCAAATCAGAAATGATGAAATCATTATTTGTACGTTACATTAGACCCAAACTAAAGTATATAATAACAATATGGAAACCTTATAAAAAAACGAGCAAGAGTAAACTGGAATGAGAACAGAGGAAATATACCAAGGTCATCCATAGATGTGACAATCTAAGTTATTAAGAAAGACTGAAATATCTGAACTTGTACAGTACCTCATGTAGATATTTAAGAGGAGACATCATTTATGTATATATACATGATGGATAATCAGGCATATATATGATGGAACAATGAGTCCACAAATTAAGGATTAACAGGTGGAACAGGAAGCATCTGATCACTTGCCATATAAAGATACTCTGGAGCTTTCAGTCAGAAACTAACACAAAAGCTCAGATGGAGTTGCACAGCAAGGGATTAAAATGGTAGCAACTCTAACACTGTCAATGTTGTGAAGTGATAGATCAGTGTGTTTCCATATGACACATCAATGGATGACACAGGATGCAGCAGAGGAGAATATGTTACAGCAAGATGTTCTGGAACTTTCTGTAGAATGGCCTCAGGAAACAGAGAATAAAGAACATGCCCCCAGCTTAGAAGAAAATGATCTAAGGGAAGAGATGCTTGACTTGATATAGATTGATAGACATATTAAAATGGATGAAAGAAATAGATTACAGAAAGTCAATGAGACCCGAAATGCTAGAAGTCTAATAAAACAATACCTCAAACTTTCGCCCCATAGCCATCCTCTCCCCAATTTCAAAAATACTGGAAAAATGCGTTCACATTCAGCTAATGCTTTTCCTTACCGAAAACCACCTCCTCTCTCACACCCAACATGGTTTCCATCCTGGCCATAGCACTATAACTGCTCTACTTTCATTCCTTGATATAGTCAATCATGCCCGTGACGCTGGTAAAATAGTATCAACAGTCCTACTAGATCTCTCTAAGGCTTTCGACACTGTCTCCCATTTTCATCTCCTTAGCCACCTAGCTAACCTCAACCTCTCACACAATACACTATCCTGGTTCTCAAGTTACCTTTCCAATAGATCTCAAGCTGTAAAATGGAGGAAAGGCACCTCTAACTTCCTTCCTACCCCCACTGGAGTTCCCCAAGGTTCCATTCTTGGCCCCATGCTCTTCAATATATTCATCAATGACTTCCACTCTGCCATCCGAAATACTAAAATCGTACAATATGCCGATGACTCCACTTTAATCAGCTGTGCCACCAACCTCCCTGAACTTCTAGCATACACCCAAACTGCCTTCTCCACCACTGAGAACTGGATGCTCCAAAACCACCTATCTCTAAATGCTAACAAATCTAAAATACTACTCTTCCCCCCCTCAAAATCCTTCCCTCTTGACAAACAGTCCTTCCAAATTAGAAGCCACAAAAACTCAACCATAGAAATTGTTCCCTATGCAAAACTCCTTGGGGTCACTACAGATGAAAACCTAAAATTTGACACACATATTCAACTCAACATCAAGAAAACACATCAAAAACTAGGCCTGTTATATAGAAACAGCCACTATCTCTCTCCTTCTTCTACACAAACCCTCGCCACTACCTATCTTCTTCCCTTACTAATGTATGGTGCCCCTCTATTAACTAACTTATCTGCCTCCATCTCCTCAAAAATGGAAAGTTGTTATAATAAAATTTCAAAATTCACCATCAAAGCCAAACACTCCTCCCACCATTGCTCTGCACTCCACTCCCTAAACTGGCTAGAACTTCCCAACCTTCTAGACTACCTCCAACTTACCACTGCCCACAGGCTATTATTTAACCCCTCTAAATGTCTTGCGCTATCCAACATCCTACAACCATACACCCCTAACAGGCCACTTAGATCTGCTCACCTAAACCTACTCACTGTCCACAAACCAAAGCGACCTGCCGGGCAGTACCTCCTATCTTTTTCCTTAGCCAAAAAGTGGAACACTCTCTCTCTCCTTCTTTACGAATGACAGAAAATTCTGACAACTTCAAAACTCTACTCCATTCCTACTTGTTCTCTAGGAGGAAGTGCAAATGCACTTTCCCCACCTAGACTTTTACTCCGCACACACTAACTGTATTTCTATACTATTTCCGACTACCATCAACTTTGTTCCTGGATTTACTTTCTGTCTACTGTTGTCTTGTGTATATATGTAAGTATTGTAAACAGTTTGCTCTCCCTTTATTCCCCTCCCTAACATTTATGCTTGTTCTACCACTCTGCCATAACAAGACTCAGACTCTATGTAACCATTTTAACCAACCATGTCAATATATGACTCATATGTCAATATATGACTCATATGTCAATATGTCAATATACGACTCATATGTTATGTAAACACTATACCTCTTAATGTCTCTGTATCATAATCTACCAGTATTCTTATCACTTAGGCTGACTGTTGCATCTTTATGTATCTGTATCTTTGAACCTTAATTTTAATTTTATCTTTTGTATTTTTTTTTGTTTTATCTTTTATATTATTATGTAATGTGGAGCTTTTCTCCCTGGGCCTCCACTGAAAATGGGCTCCTGAGCCCAGTGGACCTCCCCGGTCATCAAACGGAAATAAATAAATAAAACAAATGAAAACAGTAATCAAGACTACTGACAGAAAATCAAGTGATATAACAGAAGTAAATAGGATATATTCCTGTGCAGTTAGTCTTAGTACAAAAACACAGAACAATAACAGAAAAAAATCAAATGCCATCATGGAAGATTCAAATAGAGAAAACTATAATTAAAACAAGAAGCGTCACTGTTAGAAGAGCAAAGAAGAGGGAACAGATCAATGAAACTACTTAGACTGACATGATAAAACCAACATGCAGTATAAAAACAAACAAGAATCTATTGTGCACTATTGCAAATAATAAACTAAAGCTATCAGCACAGGCAGAAAAAACATGGAAGATATGCAGATAAATATAAAGGAAAAGTACAAAATGAGCTATTCATTTATGATACAAAAAAGTGTTATAGAGAATTGGGAAATAAAGCAAAAAGAATACAAATGCCACCAAAAAAAGAAGAAATAGACACATTTTGGAGAAATATTTATGAAGATTCTGTGGAACATAACAAACATGCTGAGTGGATAGAAGAAGTAAAAGAAACACTAAGAATTTCAACTGTACAGGATATGAAACAGGATAAATTAACTTGCCAGAGAAATTGAAAAAAAATAAAAAAGCTCCTAATTGTAAAACCCCAGGCATAGATGCAGTAGTTAACTTCTGGCTAAAAGTATTAACATCTTTATGCAAAGATTTAGCCCTGAGTAAGAGCTACTTATATGTGCATCCCAAACAGACACCAACCTGGTTAAAAACAGGAAACCTGCCTTCCGATGATGTATAAAGTATATACCAGAATTGATACCAACAGAATTTATAGTCATTTAGAAGAAAACTCAATCATGGCAATAGAAGAAAAGGGTAACAAAAAAAAGTCATATGTTAAATAAAGTCATAATGGAGAATTAATAAAAGGAGAAGAATCTAAGTATGGCATGGATTGATTACAAAAAAGAATTTTAAAACCAAAACAAAAACAAACTGCTACAAAAAAACGCTTCAAAGCCGAAACTCTTCGAACCCACTAATAATAAATTTAGTGGGTTCGAAGAATTTCGGCTTTGAAGCGGTTTTTTGTTACAAAAAAGAATTTGACAGGATCCCACATCTATGGATAAAGGATTGCTTACAGATGTATAAGATATATCCTACATTGATTAATTACGTTACAGTGACCATGAAACAGTGTGGCAAATCACTTTGCAAGTAAGCCATGATAAATTATTATTCCAGGGATAAAAGTTCAAAGGGGAATATTCCAGAGCGACTCTTTGTCATCACTATTTTTTTGTCGTGACCTTAACTCATTAAGCTGTCTAGTTAACAGATTAGGTCATGGTTACACTTTGGCTCACAGAAAACAAAAAAGTGCAAAGACTTATCTTCTTTTTGTGGATGATTTAAAACTGAATAGTTCATCAGATGAAGAGCTGAAAGTACAGCTGCAGGTGGTCAAAACTTTCTCAGATGATATAAGAATGTATTTTGGTCTTGATAAATGTGCAAAAGTAACATTTAAAGCAGGAAAGCTGCAGCACCAAGAAAATATCAGTCTGAGAAAGGAATGTGATAGAATGGAACTTGAGCAGAAGGGAGTGCATAAATATTTGGGAATTGATGAAGGGTCAACAATAAAACATGAACAAATGTGAACAAAGCAAAGGAATATTTTAGAAGACTAACATTAATACTGAAACAGCCCTGACATCTAGTAACAAAGTCCAAGCTATAAACCAATTTGCTCTTCGTGTTCTTGGTTTTGGGCTGACTGACTGGCCACAAAAGCTAGTGGATCAGTTGGATAGGAAAACAAGAAACAAGAAAAATGCTTCATGCTTTCAAATTATATATAAAAATCAGTTCATGCCACGATTATATATTCCTCATTCTGATGGAAGTATGGGCATTCTTGAAATTGATTACATGTATAGATCTTCTGCAGTTGTAGGACTGCATACATCTGCTGACATCACCGGATCTGAACATAGTCAAAGTTTTAAAACATAAAGAAAAAAGGCTAAGATGAATTTCCAGCTTAGTTGAAGCAGGAACGTATCAGTGTCAATCAGGAATGGAAATCAAACCAGAAGTATACACAAATCAGGCAACAGCTGAATGTGCCAAAAAACAACAGAAGAAATATAAGGAGAAGGATCAGATGAAAAGACAACAAATGTGGAAAAGGCATAAGTACTGTGGTAAGTACAGAAAACTCCTGGAACAACCTCATGTCAATCAGGACCTGACGCAGGAATGGTTAAGGACAGGGGAAGTTAAACCAAAAGATGAAAGGTTAATATTTGCAGCCCAGGACAGTGGACTACATATATGTTGGTTTACAAAGCCCATTAAACATGTGGGAGAAATAGACAAATGCAGGTTCCGTAAAACAGAACTGTAAACAGTTACACATCCTGTTGCTGAGTGTGGTACACTAACGGCAGATGGCCTGTATACTGAAAGGTATAATGATGTGGCAAGACTGTTGCACTGGGGATTGTGCAAACATTAAAATACTGAGGTAGCTGAGAAGCTTTGGAAACATGAGATCACCTGTTACCAACAGTTCCAAACATAAATTCGAGAAAACCAGATATAATAGTCCATGAAAAGAAGACAAAAATGGGATTGATTGAAATTGCTACACCCACTGATTATAGCGCCTTATGTACAGAGAGATGCAAAGTCATAAAATACCACCATCTGCAGGCAGAAATGAGGGCAATGTGGAAGAAGGATGCCCAGACAATTCAAATAGTAGTAGGGGCAATGGGTCTCAAAAACGAATCTGCAGTCCTATTTAGATATGCGACCGATACATGTAACTGTATAAATTGCAAAAGGAGTCAATTTGGGGCACATTGTGGGTGCTGCAAAGAGCACTTTTAGCTAACATCAAAGATTGAAACAATAATAATTTCATGAACTTTAATCATATTGTGACTTAGGAACGGGGTCCATTCCCATCATGGTATTAGAAACCCAAAAGACCTGAAGAAATTAAACCAGGAGTACATAGGGCATTTAGAGACAACAACCTCTGGGAATGTTTGGGGTTATCAAAAAAGTAACTAACAGAGAATCATCAGAAAACCTATGCAGAAGATTATACAGGAAAGACAACTGCTGTAATTGGTTCTCTGAGTGAGTAGCTGATACATAGCATACACTACCTAAATAACATTAAAACAAGCACTAGTTTACACATTTTTAAGAAGAACCTGGACACTTATTATGGGAATAGTCATTCTGGTGCATTGGCAGGCTAGAAGGATATTATTGTCCATACCTGAACTATTTGTATGTAATTATGTATGTATGCATGTATTTATGATCAGTACTGAGGATTTGGGAATGATTACCTCTTTGGACCTTGATGATATTTCTTTGGCAATTAGCTGGGTTTAGCAAAGGATTTCTTGACAATCTTGCCACATGATGGTCAAAAGGGAGACGGAGAGAGCTATAAGCCAAAGCACCTAGCTCCCTGTCTCCTTGACTATGTATATCATACAGTATGATGAGGGGAGAATTAATAACTTTAGAAAGGTACAAAATTTGCAGAATACTAGTTTAATAGTGCTATACCCCTGGGGAAAATGTACATTAAAGTCATATATTTTACTGATTGTTGGAGGTTGTATACTGAAATGATCGAGACTTGGATCCCAATGCACTTGTAATGCAATTCTCAGTATACGTGACACAATCTCAAAGTAAACTCATCTATCATGATTCATTCATATGTTTGACAATACTCTAAACCTGTTTGGGCCTGATTTTGTAAAACAAAGAAATGAGTTAAGCAGTTACATGATGCAGTTATTCTTCTGTACCAACACTACTTTCAAGAATTGTACTGTCTGCCAGTTTGGAACCTGCCATGCATAATTAGTACTTTTGTGAAATACTGTATTTTGCTTAGAATACAAATATGTATAAAAATACAATTCCTCCTAACCAACCCTGCAAGACATTCTCAACACTGTAACAGCCAAACATTACAATATAAGAATTAAGAACAGTACTTTCAAACCTAAAGTCCAAAGACTTTTTTTTCAGACCAGTGACATCATAATCACCTAACACATTCTGTTTTGGTGACATCACAATCACCTGAAGCCTTCTGCTGCATTCTTTACTTTGTAGTAGGTTTGTTTGTTTACCAGCTCAGTTCTGTTTTCCAGTGAATGAAATCAGCAGCATCTTAGTAGGTTTCTTGGCTTGCCAGTTTAATTCTGTTTCCAGTGACCAAAGTCTTGGATTTTGAGAAAAGCAATGGCAGAATATGATCTTACAACAAAGGTTTCACCCTTTCTTAACCGGCATATGATTTTTGCACTGCTGGAGTTTTTATCAGACAAAGAGGTAAAGTAGAAGAGTGAAGATTTTTGGGGAAAATTATTCTAGGAGAAGTCAGAGACCACAGTGTGCTTTAATTGTTAACTATATGTGTCAGGGGATAGTGGACAATTTGCCTGTTTTTTTCTGTTGTTTATAGCATGGATATAGATTCTAAATATTTTGTAAATATGAACAAGATTAAAATGTCTACCAGCTGTTTAGCTGGCACTAATATGTTTAATTAGCTTGTGCTGTGGGGGATATAGGAGTACCAGAAATCGTACAACTAAAACTAATAACCAAGAAACTTTGCCCTAACTAAGGCTAGTCAGCTTTGTAGATGAAATCTAAAAAGTGTTGGAACTCTGATGTGAACAAATATGAAAAAAAAGCCTGAAGAAAAACATGACTAGATAAGACAGATATATTTTTAGACATAATAAAGTAGACATAGCAGAAACAAATGATCATTTTGAGATAGAAACATTCAACTTATGGTTTAAGCTTCTGAAACTAATGTTGCTTATTTAAAGATTTCAGTTCAAATACTGCTAGAATGAAAATGCGGGAACTTGGTTGTTATTCTAGAAACTGTGTAGACAAAATTTCTATTCCCTTTTAATTCTAGCTTTTTCACAAAGGATCAGAGCAGCACACTATTTTGAAGGATTGGACCAATGATGACAGCTTTGTGAATTTTAGCAACTTTTAACATATTTGGTTAAAGACAGTATGAGTAAAAGGACATATGCAGTTAATATTTTTTACCAATATGTATGTGTTAAATAGTTAAAAATTCCATTTGTTATTTACATTCTGATTGTAAATATGAAAGGTCAGTTTGTCTTTAGTGGTTTAGACGAAGGTAGGGTTAGAGTACCTATGTAAATTTGTTACAAAAGGCATTTGTATGATTTTCCTCTAAGCCACAAATGATCTGGGGATAATATGCCTAGTCATTGTCTAGGAATGTATGTATTACAACATTTTCTTCTAGAGGGGGTGCATTTTTATGCTTATCAAAGCAGTTATAGTGTAACTTACATTCTAGTCTCAATGTCTGTCTCATTGACTGTATTCCCTATCTCCTGACCCTGCAATTAGGATTTGTCCCACAACTTGCATCCTTACTGACAGCTGATGGCTGAAGGACTTTGGTCTGTCAGAGCTTTAAGTGACTGAAGAGGAAACATCACTGTGTTCCTTCAGAATGTGACTTTTTAAATGTGTGCATTATTAAACATAAGCATGTTATTCCTATATAACCACTGCAGAGGTTGTTATAGGCATCTGCAGGTGGCCAGCCTTATTTATTTTTGATATGGGATATATTTAGCAGTTTATGGAGAGTCACGAGCTGTTTTACGGTAGAAGGTTGCCTACCCTGATTCATACTCAATCCAAAACTTGCTTAGATATTAGGCTGCTAAATTGTAACTTATCTGGCTCTAAAAGTTGTTTGTAGCAGACTTTTCAGCTATCTGTTAAACAGGTAGAAAGATACATAGGATCAAAGGTCAAGTTTACAACTCACTGGCATTCAAAAAGTTTGTTTGTCATAACCTCACATTCATATTTTGTACTTCCCATGTGCATGCTACATTTGTGTGTTGCTTTTATCATGTCTATCTTTCTGAGTATTTTTGTTAATCTGGTCCCTCTTCTGAATTCATCCAACAGTGACACTTCTTGTCTTAACTGCTTTAGAGTTTTCTCTATTCAGTACTTTTCTGATGATGTGAGGTATTGCCAGCTATGCCAGGAGAAGGAGAGCAGTGGGTGTGTAACACATGCTAGCATAGCTAGCTGGAGTTTTGTAAAGAATTATATGTCATTTGCATATCATATTGATTTGTACAAGTGCTTGTGTTGAAAATGTATTTGTTAAGCTGCTTGTATTAAAAATGTATGGACAGTGGGTCCTGCTTGTCGTATTTCTTGTATATTCAAATGAGACACTGACGCTGGGTATGCGTTCAAGTCATTCATTACACATACACACATCAAGAGCTGTAACTTGTACATATACTTCATACTTCATATGCTTACTGACTGACATGTTACTTTTAACACACACACGTGTATCTCCATTCAAGCTTACATTCACACTGACTGACTACACAAAATGGCACTGATCTCGCACGTGTTCAGTAACTTATATGTATGTGCTCTCTACCTACAGTAGCTGACTAGGTTCAATATACACACTGATCTACATACTCCCTCTTTAATTTTGTTTAACATTGCAAAATACAAGAACAAAGGCATATTTGAGAGCTAGACTGTATTTCAACATTTCAACAAAAACATAACTGATTTCAAGTCCAAGTCACTGTGTATTTAGGATTGGGTTTGCAAATTCTACATGATCTAGTTACATAGAAATTCTGACTGGGTTTAGCAACAGGGACAGTCTCTGGGAAGTCATTCAGTACTGGAACATCTGGGTTTACATCAGAGTTGTTTGAAGAAAGCACACTGTCCTTTTGAATTCGAACAGTTGATGAGTCACTCTGGAAATTAGAGACACTGGCACAGGCAATCTGCTGAAACACTGGTTCTGAGACAGGTAACACGTCTACGATTCCTTCTGTAATCCATTCCTTCAGTTGTATGATGTAAGATATCGATTCCTCACAAATGTCCTTCACAATTCCTACATGATCACAACCTTTGGATGTTTGCATTCTCATAACGTCTCCTTGTAACTATGGTCAAAGGGATTTACTGGTGTTATCATAGTACAATTTTTGTGACTGACTTTTTATCAAAAGTTGAGCCTTCACCATTCTATTATTCTTTGCATTTGGTATTAACAATTGTTTGCTGATTGGAAGAGTTGTTTGTATTTGTGTGGCCAATAATCTTTGAGCAGGTGAACCAAGCAAGTTGTCTCGAGGAATGTTTCTGAGATTGAGTAAGTTGAGGAAAACATCAGTGCCATCTCTTTTGGATTTCTCCAAACAAAAACAAACTGCTACAAAAAACCGCTTCAAAGCCGAAACTCTTCGAACCCACTAATAATAAATTTAGTGGGTTTGAAGAGTTTCGGCTTTGAAGCGTTTTTTTGTTACAAAAAAGAATTTGACAGGATCCCACATCTATGGATAAAGGATTGCTTACAGATGTATAAGATATATCCTACATTGATTAATTACGTTACAGTGACCATGAAACAGTGTGGCAAATCACTTTGCAAGTAAGCCGTGATAAATTATTATTCCAGGGATAAAAGTTCAAAGGGGAATATTCCAGAGCGACTCTTTGTCATCACTATTCTTTTGTCGTGACCTTAACCCATTAAGCTGTCTAGTTAACAGATTATGTCATGGTTACACTTTGGCTCACAGAAAACAAAAAATGCAAAGACTTATCTTCTTTTTGTGGATGATTTAAAACTGAATAGTTCATCAGATGAAGAGCTGAAAGTACAGCTGCAGGTGGTCAAAACTTTCTCAGATGATATAAGAATGTCATTTGGTCTTGATAAATGTGCAAAAGTAACATTTAAAGCAGGAAAGCTGCAGCACCAAGAAAATATCAATCTGAGAAAGGAATGTGAGAAAATCGAACTTGAGCAGAAGGGAGTGTATACATATTTGGGAATTGATGAAGGGTCAACAATAAAACATGAACAAATGTGAACAAAGCTCAGGAATATTTTAGAAGACTAACATTAATACTGAAACAGCCCTGACATCTAGTGACAAAGTCCAAGCTATAAACCAATTTGCTCTTCGTGTTCTTAGTTTTGGGCTGACTGACTGGCCACAAAAGCTATTGGATCAGTTGGATAGGAAAACAAGAAAAATGCTTCATGCTTTCAAATGATATATAAAAATCATTTCTTGCCAAGATTATATATTCCTCATTCTGATGGAAGTATGGGCCTTCTTGAAATTGATTACATGTATAGATCTTCTGCAGTTGTAGGACTGCATACATCTGCTGACATCACCAGATCTGAACATAGTCAAAGTTTTAAAACATAAAGAAAAAAGGCTAAGATGAATTTCCAGCTTAGTTGAAGCAGAAACGTATCAGTGTCAATCAGGAATGGAAATCAAACCAGAAGTATACACAAATCAGGCAACAGCTGAATGTGCCAAAAAACAACAGAAGAAATATAAGGAGAAGGATCAGATGAAAAGACAACAAATGTGGAAAAGGCATAAATACAGTTGCAAGTACAGTAAACTCCTGGAACAACCTCATGTCAATCAGGACCTGACCCAGGAATGGTTAAGGACAGGTGAAGTTAAACCAAAAGATGAAAGGTTAATATTACAGACCAGAACAGTGGGCTACATATATGTTGGTTTACAAAACCCATTAAACATGTGGGAGAATTAGACAAATGCAGGCTCTGTAAAACAGAACTGGAAAAAGTTGCACATCCTGCTGCTGAGTGTGATACACTAACGGCAGATGGCCTGTATACTGAAAGGTATAATGATGTGGTAAGACTGTTGCACTGGGGATTGTGCAAACATTAAAATACTGAGGTAGCTGAGAAGCTTTGGAAACATGAGATCACCTGTTACCAGCAGTTCCAAAAATAAATTCGAGAAAACCAGATATAATAGTCCATGAAAAGAAGACAAAAATGGGATTGATTGAAATTGCTACACTCACTGATTATAGCGCCTTATGTACAGAGAGATGCAAAGTCATAAAATACCACCATCTGCAGGCAGAAATGAGGGCAATGTGGAAGAAGGATACCCAGACAGTTCAAATAGTAGTAGGAGCAATGGGTCTCAAAAACAAATCTGCAGTCCTATTTAGATATGCAACCGATACATGTAACTGTATAAATTGCAAAAGGAGTCAATTTTGGGCACATTGTGGGTGCTGCAAAGAGCACTTTTAGCTAACATCAAAGATTGAAACAATAATAATTTCATGAACTTTAATCATATGTTGACTTAGGAACAAGGTCCATTCCCATCATGATATTAGAAACCCAAAAGACCTGAAGAAATTAAACCAGGAGTACATAGGGCACTTAGAGACAACAACCTCTGGGAATGTTTGGGGTTATCAAAAAAGTGACTAACACAGAATCAGCAGAAAACCTATGCAGAAGATTATACAGGAAAGACAACTGCTGTAATCGGTTCTATGAGTGAGTAGCTGATACATAGCATACACTACCTAAATAACATTAAAACAAGCACTAGTTTAGACATTTTTAAGAAGAACCTGGACACTTATTATGGGAATAGTCATTCTGGTGCATTGGCAGGCTGGAAGGATATTATTGTCCATACTTTAACTAGTTCTATGTAATTATGTATGTATGCATGTATTTATGATCAGTACTGAGGATTTGGGAATGATTACTTCTTTGGACCTTGATGATATTTCTTTTGCAATTAGCTGGGTTTAGCAAAGGATTTCTTGACAATCTTGCCACATGATGGTCAAAAGGGAGACGGAGAGAGCTATAAGCCAAAGCACCTAGCTCCCTGTCTCCTTGACTATGTATATCATACAGTATGATGAGGGGAGAATTAATAACTTTAGAAAGGTACAAAGTTTGCAGAATACTAGTTTAATAGTGCTATACCCCTGGGGAAAATGTACATTAAAGTCATATATTTTACTGATTGTTGGAGGTTGCATACTGAAATGATGGAGACTTGGATCCCAATGCACTTGTAATGCAATGCTCAGTATACGTGACACAATCTCAAAGTAAACTCATCTAACATGATTCATTCATATGTTTGACAATACTCTAAACCTGTTTGGGCCTGATTTTGTAAAACAAAGAAATGAGTTAAGCAGTTACATGATACAGTTATTCTTCTGTACCAACACTACTTTCAAGAATTGTACTGTCTGCCAGTTTGGAACCTGCCATGCATAATTAGTACTTTTGTGAAATACTGTATTTTGCTTAGAATACAAATATGTATAAAAATACAATTCCTCCTAACCAACCCTGCAAGACATTCTCAACACTGTAACAGCCAAACATTACAATATAAGAATTAAGAACAGTACTTTCAAACCTAAAGTCCAAAGGCATTTTTTTCAGTCCAGTAACATCATAATCACCTAACACATTCTATTTTGGTGACATCATAATCATCTGCCTTCTGCTGCATTCTTTACTTTAGTAGTTTTGTTTGTTTGTTTGCCAGCTCAGCTCTGTTTTCCAGTGACTGAAATCAGTAGCATCTTAGTAGGTTTCTTGGCTTGCCAGATTAATTCTGTCTCCAGTGACTAAAGTCTTGGAATTTAAGAAAAGCAATGGCGGAATATGATCTTACAACAAAGGTTTCACCCTTTCTTAACCGGCATATGAGTTTTACACTTCTGGAGTTTTTATCAGAAAAAGAGGTAAAGTAGAAGAGTGAAGATTTGTCTGGAAAATTATTCTAGGAGAAGTCAGAGACCACATAGTGTTTTAATTGTTAACTATATGTGTCAGTGGATACTGGACAGTTTGCCTGTTTGTTTTTCTGTTGTTTATAGCATGGAGATAGATTCTAAATACTTTGTAAATATGGACAAGATTAAAATGTGTACCAGCTGTTTAGCTGGTACCAATATGTTTAATTAGCTTATGCTGTGGGGGATATAGGAGTACCAGAAATCGTATAACTAAAACAAATAACCGAGAAACTTTGACCTAACTAAGGAGAGTCAGCTTTGTAGATGAAATCTAAAAAGCGTAGGAACTCTGATGTAAACAAATATGAAAAAAAAAAGCCTGAAGAAAAACATGACTAGATAAGACAGATATATTTTTAGACATAATAAAATAGACATAGCAGAAACAGAAGATCTTTTTGAGATAGAAACATTCAACTTATGGTTTAAGCTTCTGAAACTAATGTTGCTTATTTAAAGATTTCAGTTCAAATACTGCTAGAATGAAATACGGGAACTTGGTTGTTATTATAGAAACTGTGTAGACAAAATTTCTGTTCCCTTTTAATTCTAGCTTTTTCACAAAGGATCAGAGCAGCACACTATTTTGAAGGATTGCACCAATGATGACAGCTTTGTGAATTTTAGCAACTTTTAACATATTTGGTTAAAGACAGTATGAGTAAAAGGACATATGCATTTAATATTTTTTACCAATATGTATGTGTTAAATAGTTAAAAATTCCATTTGTTATTTACATTCTGATTGTAAATATGAAAGGTCAGTTTGTCTTTAGTGGCTTAGACGAAGGTAGGGTTAGAGTACCTATGTAAATTTGTTACAAAAGGCAGGCGTATGATTTTCCTCTAAGCCACAAATGATCTGGGGATAATATGCCTAGTCATTGTCTAGGAATGTATGTATTACAACATTTTCTTCTAGAGGGGGTGCATTTTTATGCTTATCAAAGCAGTTATAGTGTAACTTACATTCTAGTCTCACTGTCTGTCTCATTGACCGTATTCCCCATCTCCTGACCCTGCAGTTAGGATTTGTCCCACAACTTGCATCCTTACTGACAGCTGATGGCTGAAGGACTTTGGTCTGTCAGAGCTTTAAGTGACTGAAGAGGAAACATCACTGTGACTGGTTAAATGTGTGCATTATTAAACATAAGCATTTTATTCCTATATAACCACTGCAGAGGTTGTTATAGGCATCTGTAGGTGGCCAGCCTTATTTATTTTTGATATGGGATATATTTAGCAGTTTATGAAGAGTCACAAGCTGTTTTACGGTAGAAGGTTGCCTACCCTGATTCATACTCAGTCCAAAACTTGCTTAGATATTAGGCTGCTAAATAGTAACTTATCTGGCTCTAAAAGTTGTTTGTAGCAGACTTTTCAGCTATCTGTTAAACAGGTAGAAAGATACATAGGATCATAGGTCAAGTTTACAACTCACTGGCATTCAAAAAGTTTATTTGTCATAACCTCACATTCATATTTTGTACCTCCCATGTACATGCTACATTTGTGTGTTGCTTTTATCATGTCTATCTTTCTGAGTATTTTTGTTAATCTGGTCCCTCTTCTGAATTCATCTAACAGTGACACTTCTTGTCTTAACTGCTTTAGTGTTTTCTCTATTCAGTACTTTTCTGATGATGTGAGGTATTGCCAGCTATGCCAGGAGAAGGAGAGCAGTGGGTGTGTAACACATGCTAGCATAGCTAGCTGGAGTTTTGTAAAGAATTATGTCATTTGCATATCATATTGATTTGCACAAGTGCTTGTGTTGAAAATGTATTTGTTAAGCTGCTTGTATTAAAAATGTACGAACAGTGGGTCCTGCTTGTCGTATTTCTTGTATATTCAAATGAGACACTGACGCTGGGTATGCGTTCAAGTCATTTATTACACATACACACATCAGGAGCTGTAACTTGTACATGTACTTCATACTTCATATGCTTACTGACAGACATGTTACTTTTAACACACACACGTGCATCTCCATTCAAGCTTACATTCACACTGACTACACAAAATGGCACTGATCTCGCACGTGCTCAGTAACCTATATGCATGTGCTGTCTACCTACAGTGGCTGACTAGGTTCAATATACACACTGATCTACATACTCCCTCTTTAATTTTGTTTAACATTGCAAAATACAAGAACAAATTCATATTTGAGAGCTAGACTGTATTTCAACATTTCAACAAAAACATAACTGATTTCAAGTCCAAGTCACTGTGTATTTAGGATTGGTTTTGCAAATTCTACATGATCTAGTTGCATAGAATTTCTGACTGGGTTTAGCAACAGGGACAGTCTCTGGGAAGTCATTCAGTACTGGAACATCTGGGTTTACATCAGAGTTGTTTGAAGAAAGCACACTGTCTTTTTGAATTCGAACAGTTGATGAGTCACTCTGGAAATTAGAGACACTGGCACAGGCAATCTGCTGTGACACTGGTTCTGAGACAGGTAACACGTCTACAATTCCTTCTGCAATCCATTCCTTCAGTTGTATGATGTAAGATATTGATTCCTCACAAATGTCCTTCACAATTCCTACATGATCACAACCTTTGGATGTTTGCATTCTCATAACGTCTCCTTGTAACTATGGTCAAAGGGATTTACTGGTGTTATAGTACAATTTTTGTGACTGACTTTTTATCAAAAGTTGAGCCTTCACCATTCTATCATTCTTTGCATTTGGTATTAACAATTGTTTGCTGATTGGAAGAGTTGTTTGTATTTGTGTGGACATCAGTCTTTGAGCAGGTGAACCAAGCAAGTTGTCTTGAGGAATGTTTCTGAGATTGAGTAAGTTAAGGAAAACATGAGTATCATCTCTTTTGGATTTCTCCAACAAATACTTTGCACTCTGATCTGCACGATCAGCTAAACCATTGGCTTGTGGATAATCAGGACTACTGGCAATATGAACAAAGTCCCAAGACTCAGCAAATTTTTTGAACTGCTGACTAGTAAACTGTGTACCATTGTCAGACATGACTTTGTGCAGACTGCCTTGGACAGAAAAATGTCTCTTCAAATTTGTAATGACTGTGCTGGACTTCAAGTTAGGAAGTAGGTCAGTTTCAAACCTATGTGAGTAAGAGTCTACTAACATCAAGTAATATTGACCATACCCTTCAAAAATATCTACAGCAACTGTCGACCATGGTAATTCAGGAATTTGGTGTAGCTGAAGCGGTTCTTTTTGTTGATGCAGTTTGGTGCTGCTGCAGATTGAACAAGCTAGAGTTTCCTTCTAATATCTTTAGACATAGAAGGCCAAAATACAATGCCTCTTGCCCTTCTTTTGGTTGAATCAGCACCTGGGTGACCATGATGCAAAATATTGATATATTCCTGTTTTAATGCTTTAGGAACTGCCACTCTTGAACCTTTTATGATGATTCCATCTTCCATCATGAGCTCGTCTCTGTAAGGAAAATACTGCCGAATGTCAAGTGGTAAACTGGTTTTTCATGTGGGCCATCCTTGACCTACAGCATTTTTCATCTTCTGGAGAATTGGGTCTGAAGCTGTATGATTTCTTAGTTTATCAAGGCATGATGATGAAAATTTTCTGACTTCCATGACTTCAAAGTCTGCTGTTTCATTTTTGTGCTGCTCTGTCATTTGTCTGGGTACTCGTGACAAAGCATCAAAGGTACAAGTGTTTGCCCTTTTTGTAAACAATATTGAAATTGTACTTTTGCAATTTTAACATCATGCATTGCAATCGAGCTGGTGCTGTATGTATTGGCTTTTTCAAAATTGTCACTAGGGGTTGAGGATCAGTCTCTATTTGGATAGGTCTGCTAAAAATATAATCATTGAACTTCAAACATACGAACACTACTGCCAAAATGTCTTTTTCTATTTGTGCATAATGCATCTCTGTTTGAATTAAAGTTCTTGACACATAAGCAATGGGTATGCCTTCTTGAAGACATGCTGCACCAAGGCCATACCTTGAAGTATGGCAAGAAAGAGTTACAGGTTTGTGAACATCATAATATCTCAATGTGGGTGGACTGGCAATTTTCTTCTTCAGAATATCAAATGCTCTTTGGTGTTGTTCGAACCAGGACCATTTTACACTTTTGCATGCCAACTCACGTAATGATGCAGAAAGCTCACTCAAGTCTGGGATGAACTTTCCTAAATAGATGACCATACCTAGAAAACGTAAAGATGTGACATTCTCTGGAACAGGCATTTCAACAATTGCTGTTTGCTTAGATGGATCTGGTTGTAAGCCAGAACTTGTAAACAAATGTCGCACATAAGTAACTTCTTTCATGTTTGACTTTATATTTCTGAGGATTCAGTCTGAGATTTACTTCACATGCATGGTATAGAACTTTCCTGAGATTTCTATTGTGTTTGTCTTCACCATTGCCTCCAACAATAATGTTGTCTACTATAATAGCACGTGGATAACCAGAAAAAAATTGTTCCATGGCACATTGAAAGACTTCACTGGCAGAATTAATTCCAAATGGCATTCTTAAAAATCTGTATCTACCAAATGGTGTACTGAATGTGGTTAACAATGAAGATTTGCGAAAAATAGCTTTTTGCATCTAAGACTGAAAAAACAGTGGAATTTGGCATGAGAGTGACCACCTCTTCTACTGTATGCATTGGATGTTGAGGATGCTTAAGTGCTTTGTTTAAGTCTCGTGGATCAATACATATTTGAATATCATCTGAGCTTTTCTTATGAGCTACGACTATGGAGGATACCCATTCAGTTGGGTTTTTCGATTGGAGTAAAGACACCTAAATTCGCCGTTTTGTCTAGTTCTGCTTTTACTTTACTCTCCATAGCTACTGGAATTTTCTGTGCTGGTCTGACAACTGGACTTACTTCATGGTTTAATTTCATAGAATATGTGGCTGGAAGTTTGCCAAGTTCGTATTTGAAAATATCAGCATATTTACTAAAAATATTCTGTGTAAAAGTATCATTGTTACTCAGACTTATATGGCTTACCTCTTTCTTAAATGAAATCAGTCCCATTCGCAGGCTGTGTTTGAGGCCTAACAGTGCACATGTCTTTTGACTAAGTAAAACTGCAAGTCATAGCTGTTTCCAGCATAATAGCATGAAAGAACTACTGTGCCATCATTCTGAATCTCTTTACCACCATAAACAAAGATGGATCTGGTTGTAAGCCAGAACTTGTAAACAAATGTCGCACATAAGTAACTTCTTTCATGTTTGACTTTATATTTCTGAAGATTCAGTTTGAGATTTACTTCATGTGCATGGTCTAGAACTTTTCTGAGATTTCTATTGTGTTTGTCTTCACTGTTGCCTCCAACAACAATAATGTTGTCTAATATAATAGCACATGGATAACCAGAAAAAATTTGTTCCATGGCACATTGAAAGACTTCACTGGCAGAATTAATTCCAAATGCATTCTTAAAAATCTGTAGCTGCCAAATGTGTACTGAATGTGGTTAACAATGAAGATTTGCAAAAAAGAGCTTTTTGCATCTAAGACTGAAAAACCAGTGGAATTTGGCATAAGATTGGCTATCTCTTCTACTGTATGACTTGGATGATGAGGATGCTTAAGTGCTTTGTTTAAGTCTCATGGATCAATACATATTTGAATATCATCTGAGCTTTTCTTATAGCTACGACTGGAGGATACCCATTCAGTTGGGTTTTTCGATTGGAGTAAAGACACCTAAATTTGCCGTTTTGTCTAGTTCTGCTTTTACTTTACTCTCCATAGCTACTGGAATTTTCTGTGCTGGTCTGACAACTGGACTTACTTCATGGTTTAATTTCATAGAATATGTGGCTGGAAGTTTGCCAAGTTCGTATTTGAAAATATCAGCATATTTACTAAAAATATTCTGTGTAAAAGTATCATTGTTACTCAGACTTATATGGCTTACCTCTTTCTTAAATGAAATCAGTCCCATTCGCAGGCTGTGTTTGAGGCCTAACAGTGCACATGTCTTTTGACTAAGTAAAACTGCAAGTCATAGCTGTTTCCAGCATAATAGCATGAAAGAACTACTGTGCCATCATTCTGAATCTCTTTACCACCATAAACAACTAGTTTTGCACACTTTGCTGAATCAAGTTTCTTTAGCTAACATTTGTGATGGTATATCATTGCATTTATATCCAGTGTCTACTTTAAGCTCTACAGGTTTCCCATTAATTTGTACAGTACAAAATATTTCACTCTTTGCCGACAACTGATAATATACTGTATTAACTGTTTCATCGATTGCGTTGTCACCTCACAGTAAGACGCTGTCCATTTCGATTCTCAGCTAGAGCGTCTTCTGCATGGAGACATGCATGAATGGGCATACCTTCGTTGAAGAGTGTGCGTCAGGGCTGGTAACTCGGCACATAAAAATCAACTACCAATCATAGCGGACCGGAGTTCCACTGTGGCAACCCCTAACCGGGAAAAGCCGAAAGACACAAACTGTTTCATTGATCACAGAGATACCATCAACAAAGAACGTTTGCTCAAAACTCTTGGAGTTTGCTACAGTCTCTATCTGATCTATTTGCTTCTTCAGATACTTTCTTTTAATAAAAGTTTGCAACACTTTAGACTTGCAAAACCTTTTGAAATGATTCTACTTTTTACATTTGTGATATTGCTGACCAAAAGCTAAACACTTTCCAGTTTATGTTCATGAATGCCTCCACAATTGTGACAGCTAACATTGAGGTTGGATGTGGCACTGACTCTTGGTTTATATTTCTTTTTCATCTTGACTTTCTGCTGCACACTATCAACATTCGCACTAACAGATACTGCAAACATGTTTTTCTCATTCATAAGTATATCTGTGTGCTTTCCTGTAATCTCATGCATTTGACAAATCTCAATGGCTTTGCTCAATGTTAAGTCACTGTCTCGAAGCAAAATCTTTCTCACTGCATTATTATGAACACCACATGCAAGGTGATCTTTTATCAACTCATCTCATAGATCACCAAATCTGCATGTTTTTGCTTTATTTCTTAAGTCGGTAATATATGCTGCAATAGTTTCACCAGGCTTTTGAGTTATTGTGTAAAATGTGTGCCTTTCCATTGTAATATTTGATTGAGGGTTACACATTTCTCTAAATTTATGTTTTAAGCACTCAGGGACTTCCCACGTTTCAGCCTGTATCACAATATGGCGGTTCTCTCCCGCCCCTGCATACATGGCAGGTGCTTACACAAATGAACATTCCCACTCAATGGCCTCTAAGCCAGCTAAATTGAGAAGTATACATGCTCTTGTATATGCATCTTTATCAAAAAATGCAGCTTGTATGAAAGTATCATATTCTTGCTCAAACATTCGCCAGTTTTCAGAAATATTATTATCAAACACCAGCTGTTCAGGTCTGCAAAATCCCTCTGCCATAATAACAAAGTTCTTTTAAACTTAAGTATATACCTGATACTTGTAATTTTTCTCAAGTGCACAACAACCTGCCCAAAAATGCTTTACTTTAACATTGCAAATACCACAAACACTCCGGATACTTCAGACA
Organism: Protopterus annectens; assembly: GCF_019279795.1. NCBI lineage: Eukaryota > Metazoa > Chordata > Ceratodontiformes > Protopteridae > Protopterus > Protopterus annectens. The sequence goes on along the minus strand of NC_056744.1, from coordinate 1,179,998,921 downwards.
CTTTGAAAAGTCTTAGTTATTGTAAAAAAGTTGGACAGCACAAATAAATGCGGACATTTTAGCCTTTTCAAACATTTTAAACACTTCAGAGATCATTTCAAACACTTTAAATATTATGCCACTATCTTGGACATTTTGAACAGCTCAGAAATTGTTTTGAACACTATGAATGCTATGTCACATGTTTGGCATCTGAAAATCATTTAAAATGAATTTAAGTAACTTTGAATAACCTCTGATCAGTTTGCAAGGTCACTCCTGGATATTACTCCACTTCCACTGCATGCATCATGATTTGCAAGCTGCTTCAACTTCATATCTCATTCTGACACCATGCCACATGTCTTGTGTATTCAAATGAGACACTGAGGCTGGATATGCGTTCAAGACATTTATTATACATACACACATCAGGAGCTATTACATATACATATACTTCGTACTTCATATGCTTGCTGACTGACTTGTTACTTCTAGTATACACATATGTGTACATCTCCATTCAAGCTTATATTCACACTGACTGACTACACAAAATGGCACTGATGTCGAACTTGTTCAGTAACTTATATGCGCGCTGTCTAGCTACATTGGCTGACTAGGTTCAATATACACAATGACCAACACTGCTGGACAGAAAAAAAATACAGCTATATGTCAGAATGTATTGTAACTGTTGAAATTAATATGTTGTAACAGAGGATACTGGAAGAGAAGAGGTTAATCTCAGTCCAGCTTACTTTGAAAACTAGTCTGAAATTAAATTACCTGGTTTAGGCCATAAATATTGTATCTCACTGGTCTGATTACAGCCAAAGACCAAATGTCTGTGAAAACCAGGACTAGGAATCCTACTGTATTATCCTTAGGGGTGAACTAATTGCTACCATGGAAGGGTAGAAGTTTTTGAAATGGTTTTATGCTTCCAGATGCTATAATATATCTTAAAGAAACTCTGTGTGTGTGTATTATGACGTGTGCTAGATTATGATTCCGTTTATAGTAAAGGGAGTAATGTGGGAACCAGAACTCAAGTGACCAGATGTGTGTGATGTCATTCTGTAATCCAGCACTGAAATTATGTTTTAATACTAGATGAGACAGAAGTCTCAGAGCAGTCTGTTTGTGAAACCTGACAAAGAAAGGATCACTTGACTACTTCATCTTGCCTTGCTCTAGTAAGTGAACTAGGGAACAGTAATTCTTTAATCTGTCAAGAAAATATAGTGAGATTAGCTAAGCATTGTTTTTCTGTATCTGTGTGAACCTTTCCATTTGTGTTATTTTTAATATTTCCTGTGACTGAAACTCCGGTGTTTGTTGTAAATAGATATTTAGTATGTTTCATGTTATTTTATTATTTATTATTAAATATATTTAAACTTTTCATTGTGGCTGGCCTTTTAGAGAATATTTTAACCTTTGAGAGTACTTTTATTTATTTGGTGACACTGTGGCTGCTCGTGAAAGCCTTGCTGCATTGGTCAAGCACTACATTTGTATTAGTTTTAATTTTACTCAGTATAACTGGGTAATCTTGTAAAAGCCTTAGAGTAGCTGGCTTTGGATTGATCTGGTGGCAGTATCTACCTTATAGTCTGGGCAGAGGGGGCATGGCTGGCAAATCTGTGCCAGACTTTCCCAGGTGTGTGTGTGTATGCGTGTGTGTGTGTGTGTGTGTGTGTGTGTGTGTGTGTGTGTGTGTGTGTGTGTGTGTGTGTGTGTGTGTTAAAATCACATCTCAAAGAGTATGTGTGTCAGTTAGTTGGAGCAGGGACACAGAGCACTGGTTTTACAGAGAGGGTGGTGGATGACTTGGCTTGGAACTCTCGGCTGAGGACTCAACTTTATAGCTGTGTCAGCAGGGAGTTCTATTTGGGGCCTGGAGAGAGAAGTCTAGTCCCATGTGGGAATGTGCACCCTGTGTGTTCGTAAGGGAAATTGTGCTTGGTGCAGAGAGCTACATCTGGAAATACTGTGTATATCTAGTTTTGTTCCAAGAGAACGCCCCTCACTGGTGTTAGTTGTGAGGACTGAGGCTCCTTGATTACTGGCCCAGAGTAGGGATGTCACAACTTCCATGATGCCATTTGATTTGTCCCCTTCCTTTCCCTTACTGCCCTGTGTTTTTGTGGTAAGACTTTATATGTTATTAATTTAGCTGCACTGTAATATAGCCTATTTACTTCTGTTATATTGCATGAATTTCTATGAGCAATTCTGATTGCTGTGTTCATTTATTTTATCAAACCTCTAACCTTTTGGGTTTTATTGACCTTCTGCAGTCTATTTCTGTCATTGATCTTAATATGTCTATCCATCTCTATTAAATCAAGCAACTCCTCCATTAGACCATTTTCTTCTAAACTGAGGGCACATTCTTTGTTCTCCATTTCCTGCGAGCATTCTACAGAAAGTTCCAGAGCATCATCCTGTGCCATATTTGCTTCAAGTTTCATTCTGTGTTATCTGTTACTCTTTCATATAGGAACTCACTGGCCTATCACTACACAACACTGACTGTCAGATTTGCCACAGTTTGCTTTTTCTTCTCTTGCTGTGCAACTCCAACTGAACTTTTATACTTATTTCCTACTGAAGGCTCCAAATATCTTCATTAGGCAACTGATCATATGTTTCCCACTCCACTGGTTTCTTCTTAATTTGGGGATTCATTATTCTATCCTGCTGTGGTATCAGAGTTAGATTTTCTACATTAAATCCTTCAGTTGACAGGTAATCCATAACCTCAGTTTCTATTTATTTAACTTCTTGTCCCTAGAGCAGTGGTTCCAGCCAGAAACTTGTAGTCTATTGGCCATTTTGGGTCAATTCCTAGGTCTTTTCAACCCCCTGCTATAAAGCCCACTTTAGCGTGCTTTTGCGTGATTTAGCGTGGAGTTGCCCATAGAGCACCATCGGGCAGCGCCGGGTAAACAAGGTTAAACTATTTCTGGCTCCGTAAAGTCTGCTCTTCAATTTTTCCCTTAGAACTTCTCTACTTGCAATCTAAACAGTCTATTCTCTATCTCAATAGCTCAGCACTTGCTCCTAAAGCATTTTTATATAGGTAAAGTACTTGTATACTAAACAAAGTACTACATTAGCCTAGAATCCCTTGAATACCCATTTCCCTATAGGTCCCTTCTGACTCAGTTACACAGCAAACTTTTTCACTTTTTCTAGCATGTCAAGGGTCAGTTGCTAGCGCCTCTCCTGTTCAGCTGGTGAATCTGGGCATCTTGAGGCAATGTTACAATTGCCTCATGTACACAGACAACCCACTCCTTCTCCCACAAAACACAAATACATGTGAGAGATGCAACTATATAGCCAAACTGGAGGCTGAGCTCTCTCAACTCAGGACTGGCAAGACCAGACAGGAGGAGAAGGAAACCACGCACACCACAAACCCAGTTTCACATAGAACTATCACAACTGCAAAACAAACACATAAGCACACAAAGACATACTCGGAGGCACTGATCAAAAATCTACCAAAACTACAGAGGCCTCCAAAGCAGACACCCAAGCAACTGCCACCTCAAGACATAAGACATGCAACACATAGTTCTCAAAGTCAGTGTGCTAAACAGTCACAGCCCTTAAGGCCAAACACAATGCCAGACACACTTGTTATAGGTGACTCCATAGTCAGACACACTGACGCCCCTCTCACCAGACTGAACAAGGAAAAGATCACAGTTAGCTGCCTGTCAGGCGCTAGAATCCGCCACATAACACAAGCACTGGTCACTCCACAGCAAGTACAAGTATGACGCAGTCATTGTCCATGCCGGTGTGAACGACCTGAGACGCACCTCCCTGGACTACATGAAAGAGACATAGAGGAGCTCTCAGATTATGTAGCCCAGGCCGGTATGACCCTGACCCTGAGCAGTATCCTACCCTCACCAAGAATGATGCCACAATACAGAGACAAAATGATCAGCTTTAATAATTGGCTTAATTACTGGTGTCATTCTAAGGGGATCCAATGTCTGTCTGCCTGGGATGATATGCTTGACAACCCACGCTGCTTCGCAAGGGATGGCTTGCACCTGTCACCCCTGGGCTTCCGGATATTGGCAAAGGCTCTTGCCACCCCCATAGTGCCTTTTTAGGCAAGGCTCAAATGATAAACCTACCACCCTAGAAAACAAAAATGGAGAAAAACTAAGGGTAATACTGCTCAATGCCAGAAGTCTAAACCTCAAGATGCATGCCCTCAAAGCCCTCCTCAGTATGGAGAACATCGATGTTTGTGCTGTGACTGAAACCTGGTTCAAGGCTCCTGAGAGCACCCCAGCACTATCAGGTTATACCTCAAATCATGCTCCGCCCCAAAATCCGGACCGAACCACAAAAGGAGGGGAGTATCCATATTCATAAAGGATACCCACACCTCCAGGTTAGTGGCAACGCACGAAGCATCGGAGACCATCCAGGTGCAATTAACCATAGGTAAAACTGCCCTACAGTTTTGTAACATGCTACAGACCACCTTCTCAAACTCAGGAAACCCACACAGCCTTCCTGAAGACACTGGAGAGTATAAATGTCTCTCCAAACACCATCATATTGGGTGACTTCAACTACCCAAACATAGACTGGGAACATTACTCAAGCCCCAACACCCTAGCCCAAAGGTTCCTTGAGTTCAAAACTCAAATGCTATGGAACAACTAGTCACCATTCCCACAAGAGGAGAAAATATACTAGACCTGATCATCACAAACATGGGGACAAAATGCTCCACACCGGAAGTATATCCCTCATTGGTGAGATCAGACCATAAATTAATCTCACTGGAGATCCACATCCCGCCCCCACCCCAGCAAAAAAGACCACAGTGAAGAACGTCCCAAAAGCAAACTTCACACTTCTTAAGACTGGAGTGGTATCCTTCAAGGCCCCCGAGCCAGTGGAAACCACAACCCACGCTGCTGAAACCCTTACAAATGCCTTCTACGAGCACCTCCAGGAATGTATGGATCAAGCAATCCCTAATAAAATCAAGACCCTTTCCACCAAAGGCAGGCGCCCGGTCTGGTGGACTCCAGCCATAAACAAACTCTACAACAAGAGGAGAAAGCTACTACATGACAGAGCAAAATCCTTAAATGGGAAGGCATCTCTGATCAATACTAGCAAAAAACTACGATCACTCATAAAATCATCCAAGGCCAACTTTGAGAGAAAAATCGCTAATGACACAAAAGACAATCATAAAGCCTTCTTTAGCTATGTTAGAAACCTGGGTGGAAACTCCCAGATATGCTCAGAATTAGTCCAAAATAATAAAAATCACTGAACCCACAGACATTGCCAACATACTGGCAGACAGGTTCAGTGCAAATTTCTCCTCCTCCCCCAAAAGGAGAAATATCTATCCCACCAGAGTCTAGCCTCCCAAACATCTCAGATGCCCAGGTGAGAGCTGCTCTCTAAAGCAAAAACACAGCATCAATGGGACCGGACGGTGTCCCCGGATGTGTGCTACGAACTCAATGAGGAACTAAACCCACACATAAGGCTGCTGTTTAATCTTAGCCTTACTACAGGATACGACTCCAAAGAATGGTGTACGGCAACTGTGGTCCCACTCCACAAAGGCGGTGCTTCACGGACCCTGGAAATTACCGCCCCATAAGCTTGACAAGCCTTGTCTGCAAAGCTATGGAGAGGATCATAATGGAACTCATAAATAAAGACATTGGGGACCTACAGACACTGGATCCTACCCAATGTGGCTTTGTCAAGGGCAGATCCTGCCTCTTGAACTTGGTCGACTTTTTCAAACAGTCACTAAGGCCATTGATGAGGGTAAGGCAGTTCACACAGCCTACCTTGACCTAGCAAAAGCGTTCGACACAATACCCCACTCGGGCATCATAGAAAAGCTCACCAGCTTAGATGTAAACCCATATGTCACAAGATGGGTTGCAAACTGGCTCAAGGACAGAACACACAGGGTTAGAGTTGCTGGTGCCATGTCAGACTCTAAGCCGGTCACGAGCGGTGTCCCACAGGGCTCAGTCCTGGGCCCCCTCTTGTTCGGCATTTATTTTTCTGAAGTGCAGGCAAACATAGGGGGATTGTGGTTGACAAAATTTGCAGATGATTGCAAACTGGGCACCATAATTGACACTCCATCAGACACAGACATCCTCCAGAAAGGTCTCATAGAAATGGATAACTGGTGCCAGAGCCATGGCCTTAAGCTAAATGCCAAAAATGTATAGTCATACCCTTTGGGAAAAACAAGGTAACCCTAATTACCACATAGGTGGTAATCCATTAAACACAGAAGAAGTTATCAGGGACCTGGGGACCCAAGTTGACAGTAACCTCTCTTTTGACACTCACATTGCCACAGTGGTTAGGAAGACCTTCTACATTGCCCACCTGATCATGAAGGGATTCACATCCAGATCAGGAGAGGTCATTGTACCCCTGTACTCTTCACTTATCAGACCAATGATTGAGTACAACGCCCATTCGGAATGTACCTTACCCGACACCTGCAGCAGTTGGAAAGACCCCAAATGTCCCCCACCAAAAGGATAAAGGCTCAAACATATGTCATACGATGCCCGACTGAAGAAACTCCAGCTCTATTCAGTCGCATACCGTCTGCTCAGAGGTGATCTGTGCCTGACATACAAGGCCATGTCCAACCCGGAATTAATGGGCATGCTCCACCTCAAAAAATCCAAATCCACCAGAGCCACGAGAGCAAGAGACTTAAACCTCAACACGGATATAAATAGGATGTGCTGGAGGGACAGATTCATCACCCAGAGACTCCCTACACTATGGAACAGAATCCCAGTCCATGTGAGGCAGAGCCCCTCACTGACTCTGTTCAAGAGAAATCTTGACGAGTGGATGGAAGATCGTAGGTTTACCCCGGGAATCATCTCTGTATCACTGCTGGACAGAGGCACAGCAAATTAATGGGTATAGTATTCTCATCCTAATGGGTGGTGAAAGCCACACACACTCTGGCTAGGCTTATAAATGCCCTAGGGCAGATAGCCTAGTATGAACCTATGAACCTATGAACCATTACTAATCCTCCTTTCTACTTTGCCTATTTGTTTCTTATTTTTTGTATTATAAATTTTTATATACCTGGATGCCTTTCCCTGTATTTCTCTTCAAATATTTTTGGTACTACTGTTTTTGTATTGCTTTCTCCTTTGCATAAATATTGCACCATATTAAATCTCCTTTTCTTTCCCATGTCCATATTTCTTCTTCAGATGTCTCCCACTCCTCCTGTTTCTCCTTACTTTGGGACTTGTTGTTCCATCATGCTGTGATATAACCTGTGTTAGACTTTCTACACTAAATCCTTCACTTTGCAGGTATTCCTTAACTTCAACTTCTATTTTTTTAACTTCTGCTTTACTAATCTTCTTTTCTACATTCCATCTTTCTGATCTTATTTTTTTTATTGTAAAATTTTCCATATCTGGATGCCTTTGCCTGTATTTCTCTTCAAATATAACTGGGGCTGCCTTATTTGTGTTGATTAATTTGGCTTTCTCCTTTGCATAAATATTTCAACAGATCAGATCTCTCTTTCTTTCTCATGTCCATATTTCTTCTTCAGATGTCTCCTGCTCCTCCTGTTTCCCCTTACTTGGGGGACTCATTCTTCCATTATACTGTGATATAACCTGTGTTAGACTTTCTACACTAAATTCTTCACTTCGCAGGTTTTTCATAACTTCAGTTTCTATTTTTAACTTCTACTTTACTAATCTTCTGTTCTTTGTTCCCTCTTTGTGGTCTTATTTTTTGTATTGTGAAATTTTCCATATCTCGTTGCCTTTGCCTGTATTTCTCTTCAAATATCTTTGGTGCTGCTTTTTTGTATTGATTAATTTGGGTTTCTCCTTTGCATAAATATTGTACCATATCATATCTCTCTTTCTTTTACATGTGCATATTTCTTTTTTTATACCTTTCAAAAATCTCTAGATTTTGTTCTTTATATTTTTGCACTTCCTCAGTTGTTTCTTTTTCCAAACAGCCCAAGGTTTATTGGTCTATAACATGATTTTCATGTATATGTTGTATCAATGAACACAAATTTGCATTTGAAACTTTTGACAGTTTTTCTTGTGCAAGTATTTTTTCTTTCCTCTAAGTTGTCTCTTAATCTTTTTGTATATCTTCTGTCCAGAAGTTCTGGGCTTCTTGCATAATAGTAACAATACATAATTTCTTTCTTATCCTGAATAGTCTATCATCTTTATGCCTCTTTTTGGCCTATTAGTTTTTGTGATTTTTGTGGACTACTACTTCCTTCAAAAAAGGGGAGGGGGCTTCCTTCCCTGAGCCTGGCCTAACCCTCCTGTAGGAATGTTTCCATACCTTGAGGATTCAACACTGTCATTTTTTCCAGTCTTGTCACCAGTGTGCCTACCAGGATTGGGCACGTTTTATCCTGGGACCTGTGAACCCAGCTGTCTTTTTTATTGTTTAGCCTACTTATGTCCATGATGTATACTATTTCAAATATAGTCTATATATCAGTGTTGTCTTGATGAGATTTTGTAAAAAACAGGGTTTACATAGCGAAGGTACTCTCGAAGACCTAAGGATTAATTCAATTTCAGCAAGACTACTCTCCTTTTCTTGTTGATTTTATCATCTCTCCACTCGAAGTATTTCTCCTTGGTGGTCAAGCATGTGTGATTTGAGATTGTTGATGGTCATCCAGCTGTGTAATCAGTTCTATTTTCCAGTCACTCAAATTTTCATTTGCACATTCCCTATGTAGTTCCACAAAGATAGGGTAGCACTGGTCATCAGTCTTTTTAATACCAGATATGTCTAAGTTTTTCTGTACATAAACATACAGTTTCCTTCTTTTTCTGATTTACCACAATATATTGGTGACATGGATTTTTTCAGACAGTTAAACTTTTCCTTGAAAGGGATAAAACCTGTATTAAAATCCTATCAGTTGTTTGTTTAACTTCATTCCAAAGGATTAAGTTTTCCAATATGAAAGAAAGACTGTTCCATGTAGCTTGCTGTAGTAATGCATCCTCATGGTTATGTAAAGAGGCATTTAAGGCGCCATAGAAAGAATCATTCCATTAGGACTGCTGTGGCCTTAGTGACTTTCTTCATATAGGTGTCAGCAGAAGATATTTACAAGATGGTTATATAGTCATATTATATATAATATGTTATATATATATAGTCAGTTATATAGTTGGACACTCCCGGTCAACAAATGTAAATAAATAAATAAATAGTCACTATCCAGACCTAAACAGTGCATTAGAATTTTGGTTCTCAGAGTATCTGTCAAGGACAACAAATGGGCAAGTAAGAGGAAGAGAACTTTAATTGTTAGCTGTGGGCTATGGAAAAAGAACTGCAATTGATAGCTGTGAATTATGATTTTCTTTGTTCACTCATCTGTGGTTATAGTGAACCACTCTAAGACATGAAGAGTACATATCCCACTAACAACCTATATCTAGGCTAGTTGAGTTGGAACTCAGGATTGCTTCAGATTATCCTGGGTTTGTCTACAACTGCACCAAAGTCAGTGAGGACCATAGCATCCAAGCCATTCTCAATACCAGACACAAGCTGGTGATGGTTGCTGCCACCTAGATTAGTCCTGTTGCTGAGACTGTTGGTTTTAGAAAGACCAAGAGCTTCACTGATTCTTCTTTATCCTGCTGTAGGCATGCTGTAGGGGATGAAAACTTACACTTACAGCTGAAAGGGTTTGACCCGTCTCCTTCATGTTTAAAAAAATATAATTTTCTGGGCCAAGCAACAATGATAATCTGAATAGGGAATTGGTGAAGGATGCCGTATGTCCTCAGCAAAGGAGATTGGACAGAGATGTAATTCTCACCATATCCTGCCACTATGGCAGCTCCATCACAATTGTTAGAAGTCTCCCAGTCCATGGGGTGACCAGTGGGCCTATCATGGACACAATGAATGCTTGCACCTTCCACAACATTCTGCATTTTTTCCAGAAAGTATCTTAAAATACAGGTTGTGCATTAAGATGTTCATTTGGATGTTAAAGATACTTATCTGCACATCATGACAGCAAAGCAGTCATAAAGATTTCTAATCTTATAGATAGGAGCCAGGCACTGTGAGTAGTGCTTCCTTCCTTCCTTCCTTTTGGCTTTGCTGCTTCCTCAAAGGTGTTTGCAAAGTACCTGTGAGTCATGGCTGCCCACTTGAAGGTGCAGTGCACCAAAATGTTCCCTGTGTAGATGACTGCCTCCTAGTGGCTAACTACAAGAATAGACTCATCTGATGAAGGTAGTATCTGCCTCACGTCTTTCATTCCTTGGTCATCACTGTGAACTTTGCAATGTCCTCTTTCAGTCTATCTCAGCTGCTAACTTGCATGCTGTGGAATTTTATTTAAGTGATCATAGTTTTATCTCATGTTCACTCAGCTTCTCTCTTTGCAAAATATTTATAGGCACAAATGGAAACAACTTTCTGCTTGGGCTACTGCTCTCAGATTAGACTTTTTTTAGTCCTGGTTGCTGCTGAATGTAGTTATCTTTAGGAAAGCTTTGATTTTAGCCACAGTTTTACTCTGTCAAAGTCCATTGGTAGGTGTTTTCAATTCGTATATAAACCAAGACCCTAAATCTTTTTTTTTTCTTTGCTTAAGTCCTTTAATATTTTCTTAGTAGTACCATTCTTCTTAGGACTCTGATCAGAGGCTTAGTTCCAATCTGGGATATTCACGTTATTGACTAGTAGCTCATTCCGTCCACCTGAACCAGCTGCCTGGCAGATTTGAAACGTTTTATCATGGAAACTTTTTATTTTGGGTGGTCAGCACTTCTACTAGGAAAAGTTCTGAATCACAAACTATTTTAAACAGGCCTCCTTATCTTGTCTTTCAAAAGGAGAAGGTTTGTTTGCATATCCTCCCCTTTTTGCGTATGTACAGTGGCTACAGAGACAAATTAGAACCAGGCAGTGCACATTCTAGTCTGCTTTTAACAAAGTTCTAATGAAGGAAGTATCTCTTTCATTGTATGGATGTACAGCATACTTCTGAAATGCCCCTTATCATGCAGGATGTCTCTGATTTTTGCTTCATCCTTTTGATTTGTTGCTCAAACAATTTTTGATTTTCTGGTAGATGACTGAATATTACAGGCAGTCAGTAATGCCAGCCATTAGAGTTTCATACTTGAATACATGTTGATGCAAAACACATTGTTTTATTACATTTTCAAGTAGAATAGAAAAAATATCTAACACTTGTCCCTGATTTTGGGCCTCTGTCCCCCTCATTATTTTTGGGTTTGACCAGAATTCTTGAACAAAGAAGTTGAGAGGTATCATACAGAGAATTCTTGAACAAAGAAGTTGAGAGGTATCGTACAGAGTACAGATACAGCAAATACTTTAAACAAGGGTGACCAGTTGTTTGTTTATTTCCTTCCCAAAATGATGTGAGGACTAAAGTTTCCCATGCAATGCCCTTCTGAATAGCATTTTTATTGCATTGTATTTTGCTATGGCAAACATAAGAAGACCTTTAAGCTTTTCTTTAAGCATGTTCTGTCTTGGTTGTCTTGATATTCACTACCTTCTTCTGCAATGTTTTTGAAAGATATTTGTGTTACCCAGCTCTGGATCTTTAAGTAGGGCACCAACTTCTGGAAACAACTGTCACCTCTTCTTCCTGCAACCTAGTTTTTCTTACTAAGGTAGGTATCTTGTTTTGTTAGATCCAGAACTGGAGAGGTAGGAGGAACAAGGCATTGTGTGATAGAAGACAGAAGGGTTAGCAGCCCACGAAAGCTTTATGCACTGATTAACATACCTTTCAACTGTCCAGATTTTCACAGAATGTCCACATTTTTGGCTCATATTTTTGGTTTATTCCTCATAAAATTTGTGGTTTTCTGGCAAATCACTGGGATTATCTGATGACTGAAGTCACTAAATAATGATATACATTTAAGTTTTAGACTTCACATCCTTCAGAAAATGTATGTTAAAACAAACCATGTTACTCTAGCAACTTTCTGAGTTTATAAGAGCAGTATGTAAAATACTTCCCTGTTTTGGGGCCCTGTCCTCCCATTTGAAGAGTTTGCACAAATCTCTTGCACTATGAGATCAAGAGTTATGCTGAATAGTCCTAATGCCTCTGTTATAAATCCTGATAGTTCCTGCAGTTGGATCTCATCTCACAGATCCAGTATTATAGTTAGTATCTGCAGCTTCTGCTTCTGTATTTTGTCTTTCTAGTTACCTACAGAACAAATGTGGTATCACATTAAGTTTAAATTGTTGAGCTATAATACTAAGACAACCCTGCATCACTAGTGTTTTAACTGCTGCAGTCAGAGGGAGCTCAGTAAAATTGCTAAACTGTCTTCTGCAGGAAGAACTCCTATCCCCATGCAACATGGCTTCTGTCCTTCTCATAGTACTAACACTGCACTTCTAACCTATATAGATACTGTCAATAACGCTAGAGATAATAGCAAATTAGTATCCTCCTTATTTCTAGACTTCAACCCAGTTTATCACAATAAACATCTACTTCAAATGTCCTCATTAGGTCTCTCTTAGCCCAGCCTTCTATGATTCAAAAGCTACCTATCCAGTGGGTATCAGTCAGTAAAATGACACTCCACCCTCTCTCCATACCTCACAGTCACCACCAGTGTACCACAAGGCTTTATCCTTGGTCCCCTCCTCTTTAAAATTCTCACCAACACCCTGCACACATCCATGCAACAGGTCTCCCTAATACAGTACTCAGATGACTTCACACTCATTTATATATCTGACAAGATGCACCACCTCCAAAAAATTACTCCGGAAGCTTTAACAGCAACTGAAACATGGCTTTGTTACTCATAACTCATGCTCAACTTGAAGAAACAAAAAACAAACAGCTACTTTTCCCCAAAATCCCTCTCTCATGAAAAAGCAAAATTTTAAATCTTCTGTCTTCATAATGCAACCATTGAAGTTACTTTTCGTAGCAAATTATTAGGGATGATAGTAGATGATAATCTAACATTTGACCTGCCTTTACAAAATCACATAAGAAAAACTCATCAAAACTAGGTTAGATGGGCAGTGCTAGTATTATGGGAAAGACAGAAGCCATGTTGTGTATGGGATAGGAGTTCTTCCTGCAAAAGATAGTCTAGTAGTTGTTTTTGAATACATTTTTCAAGTATTTTGGTGCGGGGAGATAAGATTGCTATAAGTCTAAAGTTATTAATATTTGTTGAATTTCCTCCTTTGTGCAGAGGGATAATGTGTGACTTTTTCCAGAGAGAGAGGGGATGTGGGATTCCTAGACTGTCCTATTTATAAGGATTGAGACAGGATAGGCAAAGTTATTGACTGCTATTTTTAGGTAGTCACTTGGAAGGTCATAAGCTGAAGAAGAACATGATTTATGTTTGTTTAAGAGTAGTTTTATATAGGATGTGGGCACAGGTTTGAAGGTGAATGTGGTAATATGTGGTTGTCAGGCAGGATTGGGATTAGATGTTGAGGAATCCTTGTTTAGAGTTACTATACTATCTATAAAATAAGAGTTGAATTGTATTGCAGTTTCAAGTAGTGAGTCATCAGGAGAGGGGGGGTTGGTTGCATTTTTGGCCAGGATGTAATATTTCTTTAATGGATGTCCAAAAAATTTTTAGGGTTATGTTTAGTATTATTCTGAAAGTTATTATAGTATACTTTTTTGTCTTCTTTTATTTGATTTTTAGTATGATTGTGAAACATTCTGAAGTTTTCAAGTTATTGAGGTGTTTTATATTTTGCCGTTCTTTCCATGCTTTTTCACTATCCTACATTAGCGTTCTACTCTTTTAGGATAGCCAGATTATGTTATTTGTTTTCAGACTCTTCCTTCTAGAATGAGCAAGGCTATTTAAGATATTTAGAAAGGTTGTACTGAATTCAATTACAGTATCATCTAAGGGGAGGATTTTTAGGAAGTTCCAGTTAATAGATGATGGTATAGTAATGAATATTTCTGGGTTAAACCTCGAAAGGTTATGTGTTGTTTTAGAAATACACTGTTTAACTGGATGTGTGAGATGTCTAGTCATATAGGTTGGGAGATGATCACTAACTGAGTCTGACATTGCACTTGTGGTGGAGTATTTGCTATGGTCTGATACTAGGATCTAGTCTAACAGAGAATTTGATGTCTTGCTATAATGTGTGGTGCTATTAATTGGTTGAATGAAACCATATAAGTTCATGCTAGATGTAGGGGAGTCAGAGTTTATGTGAAACCAATTGGACATGCACAAAACCTAGTAATATTTTTTTCTTGTGGAAGTTTTATAGATATCCAATGTAGGATATATTCCAGTATAACTGTATTGTTGCCAGGAGGCATATAAAGGACAGTAATGCACATTTGTTTATAATTGTTTATTTTGAGGAAATCATTAACAAGCTCCGCTGAAATTAATTTTGGTGTTGGTTTGCTGTAAGTGGAAATGTGGCAGCTATTGGGAAATATAGGATCATAGGAAGTTAATAGGCTAATGGCTCTAGGACACTTACAAGCCTAGCCAAGTTCTACTCTTATTTCCACAATCAGCACCTATTGCCCCTGTTCAAGATGGACACAGGTGGAACCCCCATGGTGAATTTATGGTTACCCATCCAATTGTCCAGACTGTGTTTGAAGAGGGCCAATGAGATGCTCTGTTTGGCATGAAATGGAAGTCTGTTCCAAAGATGTGGTAAGCTCTGGGAGACAAATATGTCCCTCCAGCAGGTTCTGTTAATGTCACATACCAGGTTAAGGTCTTTAGAGCGAGTAACCAGTATACCATATGGCTTGTGAATATGCAGCATTTCCAATAAAGCAGGGTCAGAAATTGCCTTATATGCAAGGTAGAGATCGCCTCTGAGTAGATTGTATGAAACAGAATAAACTGACAGTGATTTCAGACAATCCACATAAGACAGATGCTGAAGACCTTGAATTTTCCTTGTGAGGAACCTTTGTGGTCACTCCAATTGCTGCAGGTGCTGGGAAAAGTATGTACCTAAAGGGGTGTTGTACTCAATTATTGGCCTGATGAGGGAAGAGTACAGGGAGGTTATAACTTTTTTTTCTGAGCGCAATGCCCTTACTTATGAGATGAGCAATATAGAATGCCCTTCCTACCACTGTGGAGACATGGTGATCAAAGGTAAGGTTGCTGTCAACCTGTGTGCCTAGGTTTCTCACCACTGAATACATACTGTGTTGCTATTGATGTGGTAGTTAGCAGGAACCTTGCTCTTACTGAAATGGATGATAATACATCTTTTGCATTGAGTTTAAGGCCATGACTTTGGCACCAATCATTTGTTTGCGTAAGACCCTCTTGTAGAATGTTAACATCATTTGGAGATTCTATGACTGCTCCCAGTATGCAGTCATTGTCAAACTTTGTCAGCCACAGAACTTTAGTTTTTGCTTGTACTTTGGAAAAATAGATTCCGAACAGTAGAAGTCCCAGGACTGATCCCTGTAGAACACCACTGGTTTCAGGTTTGCTGCTGGAAGTGGATTCCCCTATTTTGACTATATGGATTCTATCAGTGAGCCAGTTATCGACCCATCTAACAATATAAGGGTTGATACCTAGCTGGGTGAGTTTGTCAATGATGCCTGAGTGGAGGATAGTGTCAAATTCAAGCAATACCTCCACCTTTCCTGTTTATACAGTCATCACGGATAATATTATAGCCAGAAGGCATAACTTTGGAGTGTTTATGCTGGATTTAAGCCAAGTTTCAGTTACAGAAAGAACATCAGGCTTCTGTTGGGTAATCCAGGCATGTAGTTTTGCAGGGAATGTTTAGCAATACATTCTACTACAGTGGCAATCCCACCCTCAGGTCAATTTATAACCTAGAGCAATCAATTCATAGCCAAAGCAAAACAATTAACAAAGAGATGTAAGTAAAACATGTGTGTCATTTCCTCAGACTAAACTGGCATATGCAGTATAGTCTACTGGTCTAGCTAAAGGGGACAGTGATCAACTTAGTAAGAGGTCCTTAGAGTGCACTGACTATTTCACAGAAACTATCAATAGCAGAGCAAGCATGTATGTAACTGGTTAAAGTTAATACACAGTAAGGTTCTTCATGATAAACATGTTTACATTAAACAATGACAAAATATTTAGAAAACTTGTAGGTGTACGGCCTTGTTGTAGAGCACCTACAATATTGAGGTCAGATGTAGTGATCACAGGCTATTATAAATGAGAACATTCTCAGTAAACCTGTAAGTATAGGATCATGCGGCAGAGTTCTTGCAATATCGAGATCAGATGTAGTGACTGCAGGCTGTTAAACAATGCAAAATTATCAGTAAACTTGTAGGTGTATGGCCTTGTGGTAGACCTTCTGCAATATCGAGGTCAGATGTAGTGACTGCGGGCTCTGCTCTATGAAGGAAGATAGTGACTGAATGTTAAGGAGACAACACTATCCCTGGTGTCAAGTAGTTCCCCACACCCTGTTTTATTTATTTATTTTTTCATTAAGTGCCTTTAAGGCACACTATATACAATATCCCTGGTGTCTAGAGTCCTCCCATCCCACATTATATGTAAGTGTTGTTAAGGCATGAAATGAAGAGTTCTCCCTGGTCACTAATGTTTCCTCTGACCCATGTATTTGCAGTTCTCCCTAGTGGCTAGTGGTCTCCCTGACCCACATAGTTATAGTTCTCCCTGGTGGGTAGTGGTCCTCCTGACCCATTGCTGCTGAATTTGCTCATTTGTCTAGGAGTGCTACCCCAACCCACCCTCCAACACACACACACACACACACACACACACACACACACACACACACACACACACACACACACACACACACACACCTCTACATTACCTAACCCCTAACTAGCTCCCCTGAGACATATACACATATACTCACACATGCAGCCCCTCACATACATTCATACACACACTCCCTAACAATACCTTACCACTAAACTCCCCAGGTCTTACCTCTACCTTGATGGATAAACACAGCCCTTTAGCCATGTTCATTATCACAAGTAATTGTGCTAATCTCTGCAGAATCATTATGTAAATGGCTTACCACAGGTAGTTCTGTGGGGAGACCATGTGGCTAATTAGCATATGTCTGTTCCTGAGTCTGCCTCATTAGCATTTAGCATGTCCAAAGAGACAGCACACCATGATGCTGCAAGTCTTCATGCTAAAGTACTGTGATGGAGCTGTCTCTGCTGGAGTGCGGGGAGTGCCTTCTGTGTGGAGTCTGCATGTCCTCCCCGCAGTCGAGTAGCATTCCGAAAGACATGCGTGAATGGGCGTGCCTTCGTTGAAGGTTGGGCGTCGAGCTGGCAACTCGGCACTGTAAAAACCTACTGCCAATCATTAGCGGACCAGAGTTCCGCTGTGGCGACCCCTAACCGGGAAAAGCCGAAAGACAAACAACTTTATGGCACCTTTAATGCTTTGGACCCTAAACAGATAGTTAATGAAGTGCATATAACATTTTGCAGAACAAATGCTGTTTGCTGTCAGGTCCTACATTAGTCTTAAGTTAGGAGTATAATGTTAGTCTTAAGGAAAATCTGACAGCTTTCTAGCCATCATGCTTGTTTTATTCCTATTTTGCTTTTGTCAAATGAAATACAATGCTTTTTTTATTTTTATCTTGCAGTTATACAGTGAAAAAACACTTCTTCAGAAAAAATTGGATCTACTTCGCCATACCTTTATGGTTGACATGGCCATGGATGTACACAAAAAGTTGTATCCTGATGAAGACATACCTCAGGGTGAGTTGCTGTAGAGATAAAATGTAGACTCATCAACAGATCTTGTACATCTGAGCCACTCTTAGAACTTGCTTGTGTTGCTGAGCAGGAGCTGTTTATGTCTATGCTGAGAACAAGACTTTGGCAGCAGATAAGAACTGACCTCATGGCCTATGCAATCTGCCATTTATTGGTTGAACTGGCTGGAGGCCTTGCTTAGCTTAACAGCTTATCCATCTGGACCTATTATTTGTAAGGGTAGCCTTATATCTGTACCATGCATTCTATAATTTTTCATTGTTTTTGTCTTTCTTATGTAACCAGTAAGGCAACTAGTGTTCCATCACTCTTTTTATGAAATGATGCTTCTTATATCTCACCCTTTCCAGTGTACCTCAAACAGTGACTGCCTTGTATGTCTTTTGCTAGACATATCCTGTCTACCTGGATGGGGTGGATCCCTTAGGTAGTTAATAGCCTTTCATCCATATCCTTGCTGCTCCCCTTCCTAAACACTGTGCACATTCATTGCATTTAATGGAAGACTCTACAATGTTATTGTTGTCCTTAGTGATGCTGCTTCTGATCTGTTGTATACAACAGAAATTCCAAGGACCCAGAAGGCCCCCAAACTGCATGCATACCCCAGATATGATGGGATTGTGACTTTTTATTTTCTTTTACCATTGCTTCTTATTTAGATTCATAGAGTTGGCTGTTAGGCTTATACCCTACTGACCTTCAAGCAGCTTGCTACACATCACCTCATATGTCCCACTCCAAATAATAGTCCAAAGATCAAAAAGCAGCCAGCACACAAAATGAGGAGAAGTAAAGCTTTTAATAAATCTCCACAGTCACAGATCAGTTTCGGCCAAAGTCCTTCTTCAATGTAGATATCCAGCTGTGGTTAATTAGCCGATTTATAAGCATATGCAAAACCTAAAACATCCACCACCAAGCAGCATGAACCAAAATAAAAAATGAACATGAAAGCTATAAATGATCATTCAGACCGGGCGGGAATAACACACCCAGTCTAACTATCCAAGCCTTTTCTTTTTTATTTAATACATCATGCCAACCAGCCTTAGAATACTTAAGATCACACACTTTATCAATTATAATAAATTGAAATTTGGCAGTGACATGACTGGGTCCCTATAGGTCCCTATTAAGTCAGCGAATGCACTAAATTGTGAATGCTGATTAATCAAACCGACTTACCAGAAATGACAAAATCTCGAAAGCATGGAACAGCAATTTTTTTTCCTAGGGAAAAAAAATCACTGGGCCGTTTTCGGGACTTTGCCATTTCCTTCACTATGGTGCAATCTCAGAGTTGGTATATTTAAGTAGGGGTGGTGTGGTGGGCACAGCCCCCCCCCATGTTGGGGGGGGTGTGGGGTGAAGCCCCCCCACTTTTTTTGTGTTTTTTTTGTTTAGTTTTTTTTTTGTTGTTTTTTACTGGATTGGCGATTTTTTTTCCCTGGGGAAATAAATCACTGATCTGTTTGTTCGACATTTTGTTTTTTTTTCGGTGTTAGTGGGTTGATTGTATAGCATCAGCAATTTAGTGCATTCGCTTATATAATATAGACCCACATGACCAATGGTATGTTTATATAATGCATTAATAAGAACTTTATTTCTAACATTACTAAGATGTTCAGAAAAACGTAACTTCATAGGTCTAAACATTTGATCTATGTAAAATGCTGAACAAGTGCATACAGTGAGATAAACAACCCAGTCACTACTACAATTTGCAAGTGTATTTATTTGAAAAATATGAGGAGTATTTTTGCTAGTAAATTCTTTATTCTTAACAATATATTTGCAAAAAGTACAGTAACCACAGGGGAAGCAACCCACCAATTTGGTTCCAAATATTGTACTCTGAACCGTATTAGTTGATTGGGGATAGCATTTATAAAAACTAAAACTCCCACCTAGGGTTTTACCCCTGTGGAACGAAAAAAGACATCTATTGTGTAATAATTCACATAGCCGATCGTCGTCAGTGGCAAAAAGCTACCGCTACTCTCTATATACTGGCAAGCAGCTTTGTATATAAGTACAAGAAAAATTTAAAACGGATGTTATGCTATCCAAGAACATGTAATAACAGTGAGAATAGTTTAAATAATGGTACGTTTCCCTGTCATAAATGTAATTGATGCCAGTGTATAGATAGTAGCAGTAGCTTCTTACATCCTGATACTGGTAAACATCTCCATTTTAATGTTATAGCAACATGGGACACATCACTTCGTTTATTTGACTGTAAATAGGTTCAGTCTCTTATTCACATCTATGACATATCAGAGTTGAATATTTTTGAATAGTGAGAACCAAAGCACTGACCCTTGGGGTAACAAACCGACTACTTACCTTGTCCCTCACAGCTGCCCCACAGACATATATGAGTTTCTCCTTATATCTATTGTCCCTCACAATGCATAATTTTTTTACACTGCTGCTAGCCCTTTCAGTTTACCAAGATTTACTTTTACATGTGGAAACAAGTCCTTACTGAAGTCCAGGGGACCACAACTGCTGGCATTCCCTCCTTCAGCTCTATTGCTACTCTGTCTTAGAAACTACAAATGAGATATTGCTGGTTTGGGACCCAAAGCTGATTACACTTTAGAAGAGTCTCGGGTCTTTCTCTCAGGATCTTCTTCCCAGACAGAAGCATCAGGCTAAGTGGCCTGTACTTCCCTGACCTAATCCAGCTGCCTGCCTTGAACAATGAGACAACTTAAACTGCTTTCCAGTTGCCCCTACTGGTCAGGAAGTCATTAATGATTGCTGTAACTGGTTCTGCCAGGACACTGGCTAGGTTTATTTTTCCAAACAACTTTATTGAATTTACACATATGACAAAGGCAGTCGCACATTTATATAAATGAAAAACATACAGAATGATATCACTTTAGTTGCAAACAGTTTATATCACAGACACCATTGAAACAACTGTAGTTGTAAACATTATAAACCACTTATAAATATTCTAGTCATTGTCAGTTAAGCATTATGTAGCTCATTAAAATCCTGCCCCTTAAACCTCGTTCCTGCTCTACATATATTGTTCCCACACTTCCATTTTTTTCCTATGTAGTTTGCTCTTTCCCTTTTCTAAAGATCCCAATTCCAGTTGTTTTGTCTGTGTTACTATATTCACTACTTCTAGTAAAGTTGGTCTAGACTTTGATTTCCATTTTCTAGTAACTGTTTTTTTTTTTTTTTTGGCAGCTACCATAATTAGACTCAGCAAGGCTTTACTATGTCTAGGCAATTCCAATTCTGTAGCATAACTCAAAAAAACCATCTCCCCAGTCAGTCCAATCTGCTCAACCATCATCTCCAACAGAGCAGTATGCAGGAAATCCCAAAAGTCTGCCAGCTCATCACACTTCTAAGCTTTCTCTTTCTTGCCTGTCATACCTCCATTTGGTATCCACCTAAGGAAAAATTCTTTGGAGTCTGC
This sequence comes from Protopterus annectens, assembly GCF_019279795.1. NCBI lineage: Eukaryota > Metazoa > Chordata > Ceratodontiformes > Protopteridae > Protopterus > Protopterus annectens. The sequence continues at coordinate 1,179,977,601 of NC_056744.1, read as the reverse complement.
TTGGACACTGGCTAGGTTTTGAGTACTATCACTAATAGTCTTGCACTGTCCCAGTTTGTGTCTATATACAAACTAATCAGTTAATCAATGTTTCTAGCCTATCCCTCCATTTTGGCCCATCAATTTACCTCACCACCTTCTGTCTCCTTCCCATTCTTTCCATGGTACCCTGCTCTCTCTCTCTCTCTCTCTCTCTCTCTCTTTCTTTTTGTAAGGTATGATATTAAGGATTGTTTCAGTAGTATAGCAATGCCCCTGCTGCCTTTAACCTTTCTTCCATTCCTGATCATCCTGTTTGCATTCATGTCCCCCTTCTTCTTCTTCTCTGAAATGTAGATGAAAAATTATTTTCATCCACATTTTACACCATTGGTTAGTTTCTTTTCTGAGCCCAGCCTTGACTTTCCTTGCCTATTCAACTGCCCCTTTTTTTTTTTGGGGGGGGGGGGGTTTGATATATGACTGCTTCTTTTCATCCTCTCCCTGTTTCTTTCTACCAAATCAATGCTTTCTCCTTGTTCAAGATTATGCACTTTTACTAGCTTATTAGTCTAGCACTTTACCAGCCTTCTTGTAGCAATTGTAGCACACAAAAATGCTACCAGCACTAAGCGTTCTACAAGGAAACAGCTCCAGTACTTATTATTAATGCCCACCCCTTCAGGCATGTCTAAAGGTCAGTTCTCTGTACTTTCTCCTATTAACCTGGTGAACTTGGGCATCCTGAGGCAATGTAGCAACTGCCTCATGTACACTGACAACCCTCTCCTCTTACCTCTCAACACTCAGACTTGCGAGAGATGCACTTATATATCCAAATTGGAAGTCACGCACTCTATAGCCCAGACTGGACTAGCGGGTCAGGAGGAGAAGGTCAATACTTGCACCACACCACATGGTACACATAGCCTTCCAAAACACACACTAGCACTGCCTTCACATAAAAATACAAACCACACACCCACCTTTGCTGAGGCTCTCAAAACAGCAGAGACCTCCAAGGAAGAAACACATTCGGCCCCCACAACACAACACTAATCACGAGACACATAACTCTCCTAAACAGTGTGCCACTCAATCAAAGCCCCTAAGGCAAAACAGCATGCCCAACACACTGGTCATAGGTGACTCAATAGTGAGGCACACTGATGTCCCACTCTCTAGGTTGAATAAGGAGAAAGCAACAGTCAGCTGCCTGTCAGATGCCAGGATCCACCACATAACGTATGCACTCAGGTCCCTCAACAACAAGTACAAATATGACTGTCATTGTACATGTGGGTGAGAATGGCCTGAGATGTACCTCCCTGGACTACATGAAAAGAGAGTTGGAGGAGCTCTCGGATTAT